>NC_080713.1:28631198-28641198 GCF_019097595.1 Hemibagrus wyckioides
CTGTTTATTTTTTAACATTTTTCTGTTTATTTTTTAAACATTTTTCTGTTTATTTTTTAAACATTTTTCTGTTTATTTTTTAACATTTATCTGTTTATTTTTTAACATTTTTCTGTTTATTTTTTTAACATTTTTCTGTTTATTTTTTAACATTTATCTGTTTATTTCTAAAATGTATCTGTTTATTTCTACATTTTATCTGGCTTTTTTCTAACATTTATCTGTTTATTTTTTAAGATTAATCTGTTTGTTTTTAAAAATTAATCTGTTTATTTCTAACACTGATCATATTTTACTTTGAAATTTCTTTCACAGTTATAAAAATCCAACGAACCAAACCCTCACCCAGATCCTCCACGTGTTAGAATTCTCCTGTATTCACATGTCTCTCTCTCCTGCTTTTACTTTTCGATTCTAAAATGATTTATTTATTTTATTTTTTATTTTTGTGAAACTGTTTATTATATTTTCCCCTTCATGCCTCAGAGTTTAAGGGAATTGTTTTTTTTCTATTGTTTTAGCTTCCAGGTGAACAACTCTCTCCTGCATCCCGTTATCGTGGAATGGTAAGATGTTTCATTTACACGTGACTCACGTGACCTCCTTCATAACCTCTTCTGTATGGAAGAAATGGTGATGTCTGTGGTTGAGGTTTATCCCACAGTGAATGCTGATAGATCCTACATGTCTCTCTGTTCATACACAACCTCACACGTTTGTGTTAAAGACACGCCCCTAAATCGCCATATATGGTAGGGCGTGAATCTCTGGCTATGTGTATATGCAGAAATTCAGCTCTTAGTGTGTTGCCAAATATTAAAAACTCCCCTTTCCGAACTTTTTGATTCGTATTATTTTGAGGCAGGGTCTTTGTCTTGATCACTGATTGGAGGGCTGTTCCATAATTCATAGCTTGTGGGCGGGCTTTGTTGTAAAAAGCTCCACCCCCTGGTTTACCCAACATTATTTTAGGTACTAACAAAGATCCTGCACCCTTTTGATTTCTAAGCTGCATAAAGTTGTCTCAGGTCGTGTGATGCGAGAACATTCAGTGCTGTGTGTGTGTGTGTGTGTGTGTGTGTGTGTGTGTGGGTGGGTGTGATATTTCTGGAGCCTTATTTAGAGCCTGTTAGTGTGTTGGGAACTATTAGACCTCCAAATAAAAATATCACGAATCCCACAGAAGTGTATTGTGACATCACAATATGGATTTGAAGCCTTCTGATGATGTGTATAGGGTTCATTTTTAGAAGTATGTGATTGTGTGTTTGGTGTCAGTGCAGTGGGATTTCTGGTCTTGTTAAATCTGACATTAAACTGACTTTAAAGGTTCAGGATAAGACGGCTGCTGAAGCACAGAGAAGACAGACGGGCGGACGGTTCGAGCTAATCTGTCACGAGCCTCGTCTGAAGCAATGATGGAATTCCAATTAGCGTCGTCAGAAGACCTACAGGAATCAGATCAGGAAACATGTCGCCTTTTTTTCCTCATTAGACTTTGATATCCAGTTGAAACGGAGACGCTCGGCGCGGTTTCTTGGCGAGCGGAATGTCTTTAATGGGAGTCTGGCGAAGGCGTCAGCGTCACGTTTCTGATGAGCTTCATCTGATTAGCGCACAGACGATCTGCAGCTGAAATGTAATCAGGCTTTAAAGGGTTTAATGCTGCTTTGATGCGGATGGTGTTTCTATAGAAGAGTGAAGTTTCTTCAGAGTGAAGTTTCTGAACACGGCGTGTAAACAACGCTTCACTCCAGTGTCTGAGGAGGATGATGATGATGATGATGATGTCAGCACATAGAGCTAGGGTTAGTCGTCACGCACGTTTCCCACGCCGCCGAGTCAGAGTCGAGGCGCTCCGTTCCAGCCGAGACGTCCTGAGAGACCGAGACCAGAAGACAACGACGAGCAAACCGCCAACCACCATCAGCCTTTCATCACCAGATAATTCTATAGCAGCTTTACAAGTCAGGATCTCTGGATCTCTCTCTCTCTCTCTCTCTCTCTCTCTCTCTCTCTCTCTCTCTCTCCCCTCCTTTCTCTCCCCCTTTCTCTCCATTTCTATCTCTCTCTGCCTGTCTCTCTCTCCCTCTCTTTCTCTCGCTCTCTCTCTGTGCCTATTCCTCTGTCTCTCCCTCCCTCCCTCCCTCCCTCTCTTTTTCACCCGATCTCTTTCTCCTTCTCTTCCTCTCTCTGCACCCCCCTCCTCTCTTTCTCTCTCTCTTTCTCTCTGTTCTTCTCTCTCTCTTTCTCTCTCTCTCTGTTTCGCTCTCTCTCTCTCTCTCTCCTCCTTTCTCTCCCCCTTTCTCTCCATTTCTATCTCTCTCTGCCTCTGTCTCTCTCTCCCTCTCTTTCTCTCGTGCTCTCTCTGTGCCTATCCCTCTCTCTCCCTCCCTCCCTCCCTCTCTCCACCCTCCCTCCACCCTCTCTTTTTTATCCGATCGCTCTATCCTTCTCTCTCCTTCTCTTCCTCTCTCTTCATCCCCCTCCTCTCTCTCTCTCTCTCTCTCTCTCTCTGTGCCTATCCCTTTCTCTCTCCCTCCCTCCCTCTCTCCACCCTCTCTTTTTCACCCGATCTCTCTCTCCTTCTCTTCATCTCACTGCACCCCCCTCTCTTTCTCTCTCTCTCTGCACTTCTCTTTCTCTGTTTTTCTCTCTCTGTTCTTCTCTCTCTCTCTCTCTCTTTCTCTCTCTCTCTCCCTCATTTCCTCTCTGTGTTAGAGTAATGGTTTGCGTGCCTGGCTCTCTGCTCTCTGCATTACTCTCACTCTCGTTCAGCGCCTGCTAGGAAGCGGCTTCATTACAGCTGCACTCAGCCCAGACCTGCCCTCCATCCCTCCATCCCTCCATCCCTCAATCACTTCTTTTCTTCACTCATGTAAACACCTCGAGTTTCCAAATTTCCATTCGGTTTCTGAAGAAAAAAAAAATCAGCCGTTACATAAAAAACTCCCCTTTCTGAACTTTTTGGATCTTTGACATCGTATTATTTTGCCTTTTGAGATTGAGACAGTGTCTGTCCTGATCACTGATTGGAGGACTGTTCCAGAATTCATAGCTTGTGGGTGGGCTTTTTGTAGGGGAAAGCTCCACCCCCTTATTTACTCATTATTATTTTAGGTACTAACAAAACTCCTGCACCCTTTTGATTTATAAGCTGCATAAAGTTCTTGTGTGATGCGAGAACATTCAGTGCTCTGTGTGTGTGTGTGTGTGTCTGTGTGTGTGTGTGTCTGTGTGTGTGTGTGTGTGTGTGTGTGTCTGTGTGTGTGTGTGTGTGTGTCTGTGTGTGTGTGTCTGTGTGTGTGTGTGATATTTCTAGAGCCTTATTAGAGCCTCATGACAACTTCATATCAAGTCATTGGAACTGACATGTACACACACACACACACACACACACACTGTCTGGGATGTGAAGTGCATCATTAGTAACTCGATAGGAATAGACACATCTCAGATGTTTGTGTTTTTATCTTTTTTATGTCCTCACTTGTGTTTTGTTGTTCCTGTGTTAATGATGTAAGAGTCTCTCTTTTCCTCCATCACAGTTTATTTTGTTGAAGGTTAAAATGAAACACTACACGTCTGGAGATAATTTAAGATCCACCAGTTTGACACAAACAAAGCTTCGACGTTGTGGAGCTCACAGCTCGGCTCTTCAGCTGTCAGATATTTAACAAGGTGAACAGCGCAGTATGATCATCTTTTATCCCCAGATGCTGCAGATGTTTCTGTTTACGGCTGCGTCATAGACATCACACACACACACACACACACACACGGTTGCTTTATATCTTAAAGTTGTGTGATGAGTGACACACACACACAGCCTGGACATGAGGAGTTAGTGTCTTGTTCTTCACGTGTTTCTTTCTTCACGCTTTGAAGGATTCTTTAAGCGTATTGAGTGAAAGCTCAACCTCAGACATCTCCAACATCCAATCCAGAATGCTCATTTGAATATTAGGCCACACCCACTCAAACTCGCCATTTGTTTGATAAGTTATATAAGTTAAGAATATTTTACACCATATTAAATGAGTCTCTTTTTCTGTTTGTCTCTCTCACCATCTCTCTCACTCTCTGTCTCTCTCTCTCTCTCTCTCTCTCACTGTATCTCTCTCTCTCACTCACTCTGTGTCTCTCTCTCACTCACGTTTTGTTGGTCTCTCTCACTCTCTTTCTGTCTGTCTCTTTCACTGACTTTCTGTCTTTCTCACCTTCTCTTTCACTCTCTTTCTGTCTGTCTCTCTCTCTCACTGTCTCTCATACTCACTCTCTGTCTGTCTGTTTTCTGTCTTTCCCCTCTCTTTTTTGTCTCTCTCTCTCTCTCTCTCTCTCTCTCTCACTCACTCACTGTCTGTCTGTTTACTTTATGACTCGGCTGTCTGTCTGTCTCTCTTACTATCTGTCTCTCTCTCTCTCTCTCTCTGCAGTCGTCTGATTAAGACGGATATGGAGTTGGAGGTTCTGCGCTACACTAACCGCATTTCCAGTGAAGCTCACAAAGAGGTAAGTGTGTGTGTGTGTGTGTGTGTTCAGGCTTATTTAGGCCACAGGGAGATGGACTCTAAGCGCTCTGGTGTCCAGACTCAGGATATTTAAAGCTCTGCTCCGGTCAGTAAGTGGTGAGTCAGGTGTTAGTGCTGCAGGTCGACTGAACGTCACATCAGCAGTGTTTTACATGAAAAGCGTTTCTTTCGAGGTCAACCTGTAAAACTTTTCCATATCAAACACCCAGGCTTCAAGCAACACGAGCAGAATCGATTGTCTCCGTTCACCTTCCGCTCGCATCAAAGCTTCACGTCCTCCCAGTTTCCTCTGGAGTTGAACTTGAGGAACAGAGTGACTGAAGACTTTTCTGATCAAGAAAATAGAATCAGAACGAAAATATTCTGATTAAAGTGCTGCTTTTTTTCCCTCACTGACCTTGCAGAGATTTTTTTCAGGGTGTTGAAAAACACATACCGCCCCTTTAATCAGTACACACTTGAATAGGATGACTATTATTATTTCTTTCTGTCTCTCTCTCTCTCTCTCTCTCTCTCACACTCACACACACACACACACACACACACACACACAGTGAAAGCCTGTATGTGTGGGTGATTTTATATTTTATATGGATTGGATTCGGAATTGCTCCAAACTGCACTTCTAGACGTGATCTGTTTCAGCTTCCCATGAGCCTTTTCACCAAACGTAACAAATGAATCGTGGTAAATCCCCCATAAGCCCCCTCTCTCTCTCTCTCTCTCTCTCTCGTGCCGCAGCAGTGCCTCTGCACTCCCTGGAAATTTTCGGTGCTCTCGTCTTAATGACCCGTTAGGGCTTAAACATTCCTCTGTAGATTCCTACAGGATGAGGAATTTTTTCCCTATGTAATAAATTTTTTCCCTTTAATTAGTCTTTAGGACGGACAACGAATCGGTTCCTGTTCTCCTCATGTGTTACGAGACCTGTGCTGTAAGCCTGGAGAGGATTAAAATAATTGCTGGTGACATGGCAGAACGTGGGAATCATCTCCTCGTGTGTGTATTTGGAGAGAAAAGGGATTTCTCAGAAGGTTAATGAAGTGTATATAGCAAATAGCGAGAGCTGACACTTTTTCCCAGAATCCTCTATCCTGCGTTGTTCTCGCCGTCGTCATCGTGTCATGTACAGCACTATAGAAACAGATGGAACGTTCCGTAGTGTCTAATTATTTCGGAATAATTTCTCCTGGCTTGTTATTGGAGTGAACTTCACGCACTCCACAGTGACACATCGGAGATCTCAAACGAATAAGTGCCGCCGAGCGAAAGCCCGTGTTAAGAGGTCGAGCCGAAGCAGCGCGATTGTTTTTGTCTCTTCTCTCGGCCTTGGAAAGACCCCAGGGTCTCAGCCAATAAAACCCTCGTCTTGTATTAAGGGACATAGGTCTTCATAAGTGCCACTTCAGCCAGGAGCTGATTAAGACAAACGCCTCCTCGCTGCAGCCTCGCTGCCCAGCAGTACTGGATATTAATTTTCAGAGGCTCTGGACACCAGCGCCATGCTTCAGCTGATGGACTGTGAGGGCACAGAGATGGTGTGTGAGTTAGGAACAGAGAGAATGACCAAAACGTGGAGGTTTCATCCAAATGGGTTAACTGGAGACCTGAGTCTGAGGGACATTTGTCAAGTCATTTGTTTACTCTCACTCAGGTTTATTTGTGTGATGGCTCTGGAAGTGAAGTAGCAGCTCTGGCTAATGTTCCAGTAAAATCGAGCCTTCTGAAAGCACCAGGTGCGAGTGGTGAAGCGAGCGCCGTGCCCAACATTCCTCAATCCATGCCAAGGAAGCAACAGAGACTCCTGCTGTGGCTGATAACACCACCGCCACAGATTACATGCTAGCTAGCTAGTCGTGACCATGACTCTCTTTTTTTTTTTTTTTTTTTCCCCCCCAAGCTTCTACCGTTTGCATCTTCTTAAACCTGAAGTGCCAGAAACGCTAATTTTACTGTCTTTTTATTCAGTTCTGGATATTTTTCTAGCTACACTTGGTTCTTGAGGCCTTGACAAAGACATGTTTTATGTTTATTTGTGTGCAGATTTTAATTGTAATTAGGGATAGTGTGGTTATTAGGAACACTACACTAAAACTGGGCAGGGTTTCACTTTGCTGTTAAAACAGTCTCCGTTCTTCGTGGCATGGAAACGTACATTATTCTGAGATTCTGCTCCATGAATCCTGCAGTGTTTTCACTAGCTCTTTCATGCTTCAACTCTCCCTTTTTAAAACATATACATTTCTGGCATTTGACGGATGCCCTTATCCAGAGCAACTTACAATTTATCTCATTTTATACAGCTGAGCAATTGAGGGTTAAGGGCCTTGCTCAGGGGCCCAGCAGTGGCAGCTTAATGGTCCTGGGATTGAAACTCAAAACCTTCTGATCGGTAGTCCAATGCCTTAACCACTAAACTACCACATCCCAAAGGTCTGGATGCTGTGAAGAACCGTGGGAAGAAGAGTGAAGAACCCTGAACTCATCGTCATGTTTATGACACCAGTTTTTACTCTGTGACATGGTTTGTTATCAGTAGTCAAGAAGGAGCCATGAGAAGATCCCATCCTTGGAGGGTTGGGGTCAGATCAGGGTCAGCCATGATAGAGCACCCGCGGAGCCGGGGGGGTGGACTGGTGGAGGTTAAGGCCTTGCTCAGTGGCCCAGCAGTGGCAGTTTGGTGGCTCTGGGGCTTGAACCTCGATCTTCAACCCCTTGCCTTAACCACTTGATATACCACTGCCCCGGTGAGTGATTAGTATTTATCAGTATGAATGGCCCAGAGTTTGCTAAGAATACATTCCCCACACCATCACACCACCCCCACCAGCCTGAACAGATTGGCTCCATGGATTCATGCTGATGGTGCTGAATTCTGACCCTTATGCCTAGGCATACTTCAGACCAGGCTTTGTTTTTCCATCTGGGTAATCCTGTGCCTACATCACCCCCAGCATCAGTTCTCAGCTAACAGAAGAGGAACCTGATGTGATCTGCTGTTGTAGCTCATCCAGCTCAAGGTTTGATATGGTGGTGTGGATTCTGAGATGCTTTTTTGCTCAAGAGCACATATGTGTAACTGTAGCCTTTCTTTCAGCTCCAAGTGGTCTGGCTATTTGTTCATCACCGAGGTGTTTCTGACCACAGATCTGGTGGATGTTTTAAATTTATGCACAGTTCTGATCATCCCAGGAGATCAAGCAGCAGTTTAAGAAATATTCACACATCTGGCACCAACAACACGTCATGGATGAGATCAGGTTTCTGTGGTTGATGTAAACATTCAGAACTCGAAGCTGCTGCTGATTGAATGCACTGCTGCCGTATGATTGGCTGGTTAGATAATTGCATTAATGACTAAGTGTGTGTGTGTTTGAACCAAGGGGGGTACAAATTTTTGCCCTGGACTGTATGTACAGGAACGTACTGACGTTCAGACTCTTGAGATGAGGCGAGGCGCTGCGACGGTTTCTCTGAGGCGAGTCGCAGTTAGACGGCGGTGTTTCAGGACGCATGAGGAGAACGCTGATGCACCGCTAGCGTGCCTCTGGTCAGAGAGACGACTCTCTTAACACGTTCGGTCATCTCGCTCTCATTAACGTCGCACGTCTGTCCTTTCTAATCCGCGTGTTCGTTAGAGTGGTGTGTTTGTTTATAGCCTTTACATTCGTTCTGCCTTTAATTACACGCATGACCTTAAAGGCTCGTCTGATTGATCCTGATGTAACGCGTGGGATCGGCCGCGATTCCTGGAGACGCTCCTGCATAATTTGGTGCCAGATTTGATTTTCTTTATGATTTTAAAGTTCATTAAGGACAGTTTGCATCACTTCTTCTTCTTCTTCAGTGAAAGTAGAACACACAGATTTGTATTTAACTAAAAATAGAAGTGTATTTCAGGATGAAATGTAGTCAGGACCTATAAATGTAATACATTTTTATCTGTCTATCCATCTATCTGTCTGTCTGCCTCTTCGTCTCTTTAATTGTCTGTACATCTATCTGTCTGTCCAATGTATCTAACTGTCAGTTTATCTTTCTGTCTGTCTGTCTATTTCTATCTATCTATCTATCTATCTATCTATCTGTCTGTCTATCTTTCTATCCATCTATCTTTCTATCCATCTATCTGTCTGTCTGCCTCTCCATCAATTCATGGGTCTGTACATCTATCTGTTTATCCATTCATCTAACTGTCTGTCTGTGTGTCCATCGGTCTATCTGTCTGTCTGTTTGCCTGCCTCTCCATCCATCTGTCTGTCTGCCTCTCCATCTGTTTATCTGTCTGTACATCTATCTGTCTGTCCACTGATCTAACTGTCTGCTGTGTGCCATCTGTCTGTCTATCTATCTATCCGTCTATCTCTGTTTTGTTTGTACCATCATCATTTTCAACATCATTCCTTAGAGACAGAGATCATTTGTTTTATACTTCGTGTTCCCAAACATTTCCAGTAAAATAAGTATTAGCCCACGTCCCTTCGAGCGCTCACCGTCCTCAAACCCTTGACCAGTCACTGCTGGATATCTTATACATTCAGCAAGTTGAATCCTTTCATCATCACTCACTAACATTATTATCTGTACAAACAGACCATCAGGACCGTACCAGTGTGTAGCTACTGTAATGTAAGTGAGAACAGGAAGTGACACGTTTCATGGCTGCTCCACGACATGCAACTATAAACAGATAAAGTGATTCTGTAATTAACAGGAAAATCTCATCGTTATTTACGATAGAGAAATCTAGATGTCTGTATATCTGTAAACAAATCAGGACTGAGCGTCAGTAATTAGTTTACAGTGCAGTACATACACATCAATACTGCAGCCTTCTATATTCACTCTGCATGATAAATGAACCTCACACACAGATCTGCACTGAACTGGACACAAACTCGCTATCGGTCATCTACATCTCGGTCACGTGATCAGAAAATCTCTTTCTCTATTCAGAGGAAAGTCCTGCAGGAGCTGACTTATGCCTGAGTTACGCCTGAGTAATGTCTGAGTAGCGTCTAAGTAAAGTCTAAGTTAGGTCTGTCTGCCTAAATCTGAGTTGTGTCTGAATAATGTCTGAGTTGTGCCTGAATAGTGTTTGCCTAAAGTCTGAGTAGTGTCTGAGTATTGTCTGCCTAAAGTCTAAGTAGGGTCTAAGTTGTGTCTGAGTAGTATCTAAGTAAAGTCTGAGTAACGTCTGCCTAAAGTCTGAGTAATGTCTGAGTAGTGTCTGAGTAAGGTCTGCCTAAAGTCTGAGTAACGTCTGAGTTGTGCTTGAGTAGTGTCTAAGTAAAGTCTGAGTAATGTCTGAGTAATGTCTGCCTAAAATCTGAGTAATGTCTGAGTAGTGTCTAAGTAAAGTTAACTTAATTCCAAGGGGCAGTGGTGGCTAAAGTGGTTAAGGCTCTGATCAGGGTTCAATCCCCAGCACCACGTTGAGCCCTTGAGCAAGGCCCCCAACCCCCCAC
>NC_080713.1:28646198-28688698 GCF_019097595.1 Hemibagrus wyckioides
TTACGCAGTACGCTGAAATAAAGGTTTTCAATGAGACAGTCTTTCCAAATCTGTCGCTATGGAGATCCTAACATTTTCGTGAAGGTAGTGCTGTCTCTGTAGAGCATCACACCTTAAAACCACCAACTCTTCCATTTTTAGAAAGGATGACTTGCAGAGAACTGACACGAAACCTCGGATATATTTCTGTCTTTGCTCATCGGAACAACACAAAACTCTCCACTGGACATCTTCTTTCCTTGATAATAAAGCCATGATGAAATCCTCTTCATCTCCAGTCTGAGCCCCTCAGAAGATCCGCTCTCTAATTCCACCCTCATCCTTGTATTTCTTTGGTGCACCACTCGAGGCTTGATGGGTAAGCGAGGGATATTAACACGAGATAATGGTTTGCACTTCCTGAATCAAAGGAAGCTGTTAGAGATAGCGGTTTTGCTAATGGCTAGGCAGTAATAAGTGTCGTAGAGGGTGTGTATGCTGCGAATCAGTAGCATGGTTATTTAGGGAAACCAGCACCGAATGGACCACTAGGCTCGATCCCTACCCATGATATTCTGTAAAATATTAAGCAAAGTGAAATCCTTCATTCTTTCCCCATATCCTTTTAAAAATACGTCAAACCAAGCTCCTTCACTGCTCTGCTTTTTCTTCAAAGCTTTACCAAAGCCTTCCCGTATTCACATTCACTTTCCAAGCTCAACCTTTTACCCATTTTTACTTCACCGAATCTCCGGGAGTCTGTAGAGGCTTGGCCTCATCCTGCTTCAGGCGTATTTAATGGGCCTACAGAGCAAGTCTGCAATCAATAATGATATAAATGTACCAGACAAGCAGATATAGAAGAGGTGGTACTGATGATAACAGCAGCAAAAACAATATGTGCTATAATAAGACCATATAGTAAGGTAGCAAATCATCTCGCTGATGCAATTTAGCCTTCAGGACGAGAAAAAAATCTCTTCACAGCTTTTTGATTAGATTAAACCCTACTATTAGACATGGTATCTCTGTTGCTGTGTCTCAGTCTGACTTCCAATCTCATTCTCATGTTTGGGACTTATTACACGTTACACTGAACTGATGAAATATTAATGACATGATCTAGCTTTTAAAGCATTACCAACCAAAGCAGCTGAAACGATTCCTTCCACTGCTCCCACATCTCAAAAAACCACAAAATAAGCAATATTTGCTGTAACCGGTCACACCAGGCTTCTGAAAAAAAAACAACAATCGCTTCATATTACCCACTGATGCTGACCTGGTCACCCTACGCAAAAGAAAACTTGATATTATATTGGCATCCAGGTAACATGATGCACCTTAGGGATGACTAAAAGATGCCATATTGGTTAGCCACTTCCTGTGTCCAGCCTTCTACCTGTAAAGGCATGCATCCCGGATTTAGTAGGATTGTTCCGCAACGATCTCTGCAGGTCAGGCTACAGTTCCGAGGTCTTTTGGGAACCGAAAGCAGGCATAATGAGGCAAAATGTCAATTCCTGGCATTACTCTGCCATTGGCTGTGTCCTCTAAGCTCACTGTGTGTTTTGCTTGAAGTTTAAAGCACCATAGAGAAATGACATTTTGACAAATTTGCCTTCATTTCTACAATGACACTTTCACCTTAATCATGGTTGGTGGGAAGCTTATCCTGCTCCAGCTGACAGATATCTTTTTAGGATGGTGGTTACACTAGCTTTTTGTACTCTAGATTTCAGGAATAAGATCTGGACAGGAGCTGTAGGTTTAAACCTCAAGAAAACAGGAGTATGTAGGCTTCAGTATGAGGGTAGACCCAGGAGCATGGGGCATCTATGCCTCTTGTGGGGGCAGTGGTGGTTCAAGTGGTTAAGGCTCTGGGTTGTTGATCAGAGGCTCAGGGTTCAAGCCCCAGCACCACCAAGCGCTTCTTTTGGGCAACTGAGCAAGGTCTTTAACCCTCTCTGCTCCAGGGGCACTGTATCATAGCTGACCCTGCAATCTGACCCCTACTTCCTCAGCTGGGATATGCGAAGAAAAGAATTCCACTGTTCTGTAATGTATGTGTGGTGATAATAGAGGCTTTGTGCCCTCAGTTCTTTTATGGATGGATGCCTTTTGTAAGATCGCACTCACTTAGTATTAGCATATTGTGCACCTCAGGTTGATAGAAGTAGGTTCCAGCTTGAACTTGGGGCTTGTTGTCCATGATTTGAAGTTTAGGCCAGAGAATGCAGAAACATAAAGTGATGGGTGATTCAGGGTGGGCAGCTTAAGACAGAAGCTTCAGGAGCTTGTCATTTGTTGGATAGTACCAGCAGCTTGTGGCGCTCAGGAGTCGGTGTTAGATGGAAGCTGAGGCTTGTACTCTGCAGGAGTAAGATATGTCGAGGAACTGAATTTTTAGACCTCAGGAAGGCTTCAGTATAGGAGTAGCAACTTGTATACCTATGGATGGGAGTGGTGCAGGGGCTTGTTTGCTTCAGGATGGGAGATGGAGGAGCTTGTTGTCCTTGGCATGATCCAGGTAGGGTCCAGATGGGACCTGGGCATGAAACCTAAAATTGTAGGCCTTGGGTACAGGGTTGTAAGAGCAGACCTGGACAGGTGGGAATACATGGCTCAGGAATCTTAGAATAGATAATTGAGTCAATGTCTTTAAGTGATGTCTAAAGACCTACGGTACCTCTTCCTAAGGTACTTGAACAAGCACTAATTTGTTGTAACACGGAATCATGTCTTGACTGATTGGCTACATGGCTTGAAGAAGGTAGTCAGTGTGAAATATCTGGGCTAAAATCCAGACGAAGGCAAGAGCGTATCTGTGCTGCAGTATATTTAGAACTGGTGCAAATGAGCACGATGTTGAAACCTCATTTAGGATCGATGCCACTGATTGCATCGATTGATTGTAAGAGTCCTCATTGATTACGCATTAACGGAGCCGGTTTTATGGGAGTCGGCTTGCAGCTTCGGAAACTTTGGATGGCTGCTAATTGAATTTGGTTGCAGTGAGTGAACACTGAGGAAGAGACTCAGCGGTAATGCTGGAAATGTAATTATTTTATTGTAATGTGATGCATGGCAGCAGAGAGCAAATCCGCTCCTGGCTCCTCGTTTCCTCTTATCGATGTCCTCGGCTCTGATTTCGTGCCGCGCCGAGGTTTGCATACAAGTGTGCCTCAGATAGATGGCCACAGGGAGAAAGTGCAGAAAGTTTAATGTCCTGGTTAAGGACATCGGGTGCGAGGGATATTCGGATCGTCAGCGGCGTTAAACGGATCAGAGAACAAACGACAAGCGATCTGTCATTAAAAAAGGCCAGTGGCTGTGAGGAAGAGCACGGAAGGAACGCGGACACTGTTGAATGATCAGACGTAAAGGGTAAACTATGCAGGTCTGGATCTGAAGTTTAGCTGATAAATCACTGTCAGGTGAACGTGAGCGTCTTCAGATCTTACATGAGCAAGCTTTCCATGCAGCTTTATAATCCATTAATAATCGGACTGATTATCAATCAGGATCAGTTCATCCCCGGAGAAACAAACCATCTGATTCAGACTTGATTGATCAAAAATGAATAAAAAGCATCTGATTTGTTTAAGTAAGTATTTCGAATGCTAACAGGTTCTCAAGATCCATGAAACAATCAAAAAAACGGAGAGAAGGTTCTAGAAGGAAAAGCTTTAAGCTAGAACCGAAAAAGTGCCGTGTACTTATCCATTCATGAACAATGTCCGTTCACGGACAAAAAAGTTAATGTTTTCTTACAAACTTTGCTAACCTTAGCGTAAATTAACATTTGATGATTCACCTAGCTAAATAGTTAGTTTAGTAATTTTACTAGCTTAATATTTAGTTTAGTAATTTGCTAGCTAAATATTTAGTTTGGTCATTTTGCTAGCTAAATATTTAGTAATTTAACTAGCTAAATATTTTGTTTTGTAATTTAACTAGCTAAAAGTTTAGTTTAATAATTTTGCTAGCTAAATCGTTTAAAGATTTTCTAGCTAGGTATTTAGCTAGAAAATAGCTTTAGCTAGCTAGTTAGTTACTTACTTATGGTATTAAATGAATTAATCTTCTCGCCGCCTTTGTTTTGAGCCGTGCGTTTGAGGGATGTTTAGCCGAGTCTGCTATGCTAGAAAAAAACTAACACTCGGACCGACATCCTGCGCAACGTTGCCATGGTAACACTGATGTTTAAATCTCTTATAGAAGTCCCAGGAGCAGCTCATACGGAAAATCCAGTCCGAATAAATCTTCACACACACACACACACACACATAGTGTACAAACATATAAAGAACACAAATCGTGTCCAGGCAACAACTTTTAAATTTTCTTTTCCTCATCTAAGGCCAGAGACTTTGAAGTTTCATCGCTTACAGTCACCGTGAGTCACCCTGCCCCACCGCTGAGTGTGTGTGTGTGTGTTGAATCATATGAGGATAGCAATCTGTCACTGAAAGCCTGGGCTGTGAGACAGCAGCGATGCAGGATGATCCACGGTCCCTGGTGGAGATGTGCAGGACTCAGACGTCAGATATTTGGGGACTCGAGGCCTAAACAGATAATCTCACTCACTGAGGATTTCCCTGTGGGTAAGAACGCCTTTGTGCTGAAATGGTAGTGAACTTCTGCTGATCGGACGCTTCCAAGTGGTTTCCATGTGTTTTATACGACTTTTATAAGAAAAGAGCCGTTCAGCAGCACTGACACTGAATTCTCCCTTCTGATTGGTCAGATTTATTATTATTATAATAGCAGTAGCTCCAGTTGCGAATAAATGTGTCCACCCTGATATCGTTTCTATGGTAACAGCCCACTCACAGGGACTCGTACACTAAAGACGATACATGTACACGAGTGTGATCGTTGATACGGTCGATTTTTCTTTAAGGAGATGTTTATAGAAGAGGTCTCCTTGTTTGATGGAGGTTCAACACCATTATATGTAACAATAAATGGATAAAAAGTATGGTGTGGTGGATTGCTGTGGTATCTGAGGAATAAACCGGATAACCGGCACCTTCCTGCTGGAGAGCCGCTGCTTCACGTTGATTCATTTCCTCTAACTGAGCTACAAACAGGTTCACTGATGTATGACGTGCCTCTTAAGTTCTAGTTTTAGTTTTATTCGATTTCTCTCTCCACGCTGTGGCTCTGCTGTAAAGCCACGCTACACATTCGGGAGATATTCTCTTATAAAGATGTTTTGCTTTTGCTGACCTGGAAGTGTTCTCTTTTCTTTCAATCAGTCTGATATTAAAGATATAAATCTGCCATCAGTGCTCATGTTACAACTAGCTTCAGTCCTAAACGTTAATAGCAGAGATGAAATTCTTACCGGCGGCTTTTTGATTAGAGCCGGACGACGCAGCAGAGCCTGGAAGTCTACACCATCTACAACACCACGTCTTTCATTACTCTTCATTTACCAGTCGATTCTATTACTTTAACGATATGGAACTTTGTTACTTCCTGTTCTCGCTTATGTTACAGCAGCCGTAAACACTCACTCCCTCACCACCCCCCAGTTTCCTTAAATGACCCCCCATTTCTACCACGACACTGGTGTCCTGTTCCACTGGTGCAATGAAAATGGACTTGAATGAATGATTGTATCACACTGTGAGTCTGATATGAAACGAGTCTGTAGGCTTTCAGTGCGTTTTAGACGCATGTTTTTTCCCTCTGTTGGAGAACCTTACACAGAAAAGATCAGATCTGAGCTGCTTTTTAGATGAACAAGCACTTGGAGCATCTCAGAGAACAGAAATGGGTTTGATATCAACATTTACTTTGAAGATACAAACAAACTTTTATATGAACATATAACTCCTAGTAGGCTATAAAACACTACGACTTATTAAAGTGTCTACTTTCATATGAGCTTCATACACTGACCAGACATAACATTATTACCACCTGCCTCATATTGTGTTGGTCCCCCTTTTCGCTGACCCGTCCTGCACTGTGTATTATGACCCCCTTTTTATCAGAACCAGCATTAACTTCAGCAGTTTGATCAACAGTAGCTCGTCTGTTGGATCGGATCACACGGGCCACCCTTCGCTCCCCACGTGCATCAGTGAGCTTCGACTGCCAATGACCCTGTCACCGGTTCACCACTGTTCCTTCCTTGGACCACTTTTGATAGATACTGACCACTGCAGACCAGGAACACCCCACAAGAGCTGCAGTTTTGAAGATTCTTAAGCTTGTCCATTTTTCCTGCTTCTAACACATCAACTTTGAGGACAAAATGTTGACTTGCTGCCTAATATATCCCACCCACTAACAGGTGCCATGATGAGGAGATCATCAGTCTTCTTCACTTCACCTGGTGGTGTTCATAATGTTACGCCTGTACCACAAAGTGTGAACTTTTCTGTTTTGCCAGACATGAAATTTATCAAGCATTGACACCGGGGGCTCCTTCCAGACACGTTCCTGGATGCTGTCAGGGATCTGGAGGCACACTGGCCATCTTTCACGCCATGTTTCTGCTTAAAATCCTGTCAGATTTTTACGTGACGTGTCTCTTATTTTTCCAGAAGCCATACCTAGACACGTCTTCCTTTTCTTCCTGCTCGGAATAGAATTCTTTTAAACAACAATCCAAACCTCAGACGTCAACCTGATTTATCGTACGTATTCGTCGCAGTTTTGTTCTTTAAAGCCGAGCTTTTTGACACGGGGAACAAACACCCCAGAAACTGACAGGCAATCTCTTCGATTAGTAAAGAAATGCAGCTGTTGTTATGGTTACAGTTATAAATAGAGCACCGGGTGACAGAGGAGCAAAGGATGAAACAGGAAACTGGAATAAATCTCTGTTTAGTGTAAATTCCCTCGACACGTCCCCCAGATTTCCTTTACTTCTGTGTTTAAGGTGGTGAATAATTACACTGTATGTTAAAGATGTTGATGGGTTTTCTGTTGGAGGTTATGCAAGTGTTGAGCGATCTCCTTATTGTCACACGTGTTACATGCAGTCAGAACGTTCTAGAACTTCTACGCTTGATATGTCAGGAACAAAACCCTCAGTGTCATGCAGTTAGAGAGAATTAATCAGTGACCACGACAACGGGTTTTACTTCTCACACGAATGAGTTATTATTTTTATTATTTGTTTTTATTTGTTTATGGTTACTTTTAATATTCATGGAGCAAGCTAGTTCCTGTTCTTATTTGCATTATAGTCACTTCCTCAACCTGCCTTTTTATTTTCTCTCATATTAAAAGTTATTGAATGAATGAATAAATAAATAAATTAATGAATTAATTTATGGTTACTTAATAATATATAGTAATATTTATAAAGCTATTATTTATTTATTTATTTATTTATTTATTTATTTATTTATTTATTTATTACTTTTAATATTTGTAGAGCAAGATTCCTCACTTCCTCAACCTACCTTTTTATTTTATTTCATGTTTAAAATTATTGAATTTATATATATATATATATATATATATATATATAAATTCATTCATTCATTTATTTGTGTTTATTTATTAATTACATTATTTATTTATTAGATACCATTTAATAAGAGAGAAAGAAAAAATATTAATCAATAATTATCAATTAATTTATTTATTTATTCTTCATGCGGGAGGCTCCATTTATACCCTGTATTTTTAATCCATGTATATTCTAGCAAATTCATCAACACCTTAAGAATGGAACATGGCTGCAGTAATATAAATAAGACACATGGAGTGAGATGAGGTTTTTGATATGTTTTGTTTTGATTTTTTTCTTTCTTGTGATGTGCCTGTGTCTCTCCGAGTCACCGGAATTAAAAGCAGCTCGAGGTTTTAATGAAAAGACGTCGCCCCGTGGTTCCAGCTTTAAAGCGAGTGATTGTGATCAGGCAGCAGAGCAGGAGAAGATAACCATCACTTGTTTTCTTTCACTGTGAGGTCAATAAAAAAGTCGTGCTGGCGGTGAACGCTGACTCTACAGAGCTGTTAGGAAAAGCGAGGAAGGTTTTGTCTGTCTGTGTCTTCAGGTGTTGTGAAAACTGACTCCATACAGTATGAGAATTGTCCTCCTCCTCCTCTTCCTCCTCCTCCTCGTGGTCTCTCAGCGGACGTCCAGTCAAACTCTATAAAGCGTGTGTGTATCTCAGCACGCGTCCTGGCAGAGGAGAGCGTGTTCCAGTCGCATCCCGCGGCTAAATCTCCCAGGACAGGATCAAGTTTCAATTCCGCTCTCAGCCTCCATGCAGCTCTGCCCTGAGAAACACCTCCTCATTTACACACACACACACACACACACACACACACTCTCTCTCTCTCTCCCTCTCACAGCTTCAACACTCTCACCTGTCTTACAGCTCACCTTCCTGCTGAGACCTGAGACGTAACCAGACCTCCACTTCTCTTCTCTTCTCTTCTCTTCTCTTCTCTTCTCTTCTCTTCTCTCCTCTCCTCTCCTCTCCTCTCCTCTCCTCTCCTCTCCTCTCCTCTCCTCTCCTCTCCTCTCCTCTCCTCTCCTCTCCTCTCCTCTCCTCTCCTCTCCTCTCCTCTTCTCTCCTCTTCTCTCAGATGTGCAGAACTCCTGACATGACAGCCAAGAGATGCATGTTAAGGTGTAGCTGCTGCACAGTGCTGGAATATTCCGGTTCGAAGATGTGCGCTGATTTTTCATTGCAGGGTCTGGATTTAGTCAGGGTCATCTGAGTTCTTTATCCTTTCTTTTCTAATCTTTATTATTATTCTTATTATTATTATTACTATGCACACGTTACAGAAATCCCTGTGGTGATTCAGATGGACATTTTGCTTATACAGTCAGAGGCCTGAAGCCGTGACGGTTAGCCCACAGCCTCCCTGTGAGCAAGCCAGAGGCATCTGTGACCACGAGAAGAAGCGATGGATCCAGATACACTAGCGTTTTGTATTTAAGATGTTGCTGAGTTTAATCGGGACGGTTGTCCTGAGCGCTCAAGCTTAATACAGCCTAGTGCAAGATGACCTGAAAATTAGCGACGTGGATAAAGGAAGCTTGTGTCTCAGTTTGTGAAGCTCAGTGCTTGCAGAAGTGAAGCTTTTCTCATCTCAGTCCCGTTTCACTTTACAGCACTCCCTCCAGGATTTCATGAAGCTTTATTTTGTGGAAAATTTCTCACAAGCACAGGATCCTTCTTCTAAACTCCTCCCAGTGAGAGACGTATCTATAACGACATTCTGTGAGAGATGTGCTGATGTTCCAGACACGTGAAGAGAGTTTCATCGGAAAGCGTGTTGCCGTGTCACACGAAGTGTCTCGGAACACATCAGCAGAAAATTCTAAAAATCGCAAGCTCCTCCGAATATCACGTTAAAACCTGCCAACGCAAAAATCTTTCGGTTTCACTTTAAACTCCGTCAGGTTGCTGCTGTTGCATCACGATGATGAAGTTCCTCCTGGTTAATCCTGAACGTTTCCAGCTCACTGTCACTTCACGTCACGGCGGCACACGGTATCACAGGTAAATAAGCTCTCAGACGTCCAGGCTTCTCACTGCTGTTATGTTACTTCCTTTCCTATAAAACCCGTTTCCTTTCTCTTCACCTTGAAGTCGCTTTTGACTCATCTCCTGTACCTTCATAATTACTTTGTTATATATAAAAATAATGAGATCCCTAGCACTACTTTTAATGATGCAGACACACACTGGAACAGAAATAGAGGCAAGATTATTATTATCCCCTGTCTGATACCTGCTAACAAGAAAACTTGCTAATCTATGCATGAACCCTGACTACCACCCCCCTGTTGTGATGGGAGACAGAATAAAAGAAGGATTTTTTTTTACATTTACTAAGGACAACTGAAGCAGCACTGAGACGAAGCGAGAAGCTTTTATACGAGGCAAGTGGCTGTTATCAGGAATAGAAGCATGGTGTTGGCGGCGTTCTGCTTCTCCTCGACACTGAGGTTTATTTACTACGCTGTGATTTTATTTACTACGCTGTGAAGAGGGAGGGAAAAGTAAAACTATGCAGGAGAGTTTAAATGTTTAGCTCAAACCTGTGATTAGACTGTAATACCATACCTAGTCTGCTAAAGGTTTTTGATCATGTGCTTTTTATTAGACAGGAAGTACTGATTAGGGAAAGAGACAATAGGAACAGCAAACCATGAGATTTAGCCATGCAGGAAGTGATGTTAAGTCGGTCATCGTTTCCTGTTTCTCACACTTCTCTTATCAGTGATGTGCTGAAAAGGGGAAAGTGAGATCAGATATATTCCTGAATCTGACACACGCAGCTCTTTAGGTTTCCGGGTTTTTCCTGCTGTTGTTTTGTTTTCTCTCTGGGGTCGACTCGATCCTCTCATTATAGCGTCATCCTTCTCTTACGTGAACAGCGAGTCGTCTCATAAACATGGCCTTTAAAATACACATTTGCGGCTGATTATAATAAGGAGCTAGTCCTGGAGCCGGTGATGAAAGTCTGGGCTCCCGCAGAGTCATTCATTAAGACGATAGCTCGGTCTGTTTATTTTTCTCCGAGGACACGAGGGAGAGAAATATTGGAAGGATGTCAGGAGTCGAAGTGGAAGGAGAGAGGGAGAGAAAATGAGAGAGGAGAAACAGAAGGAAAATGATACAGTGCAATTTGGGAACGAAATGTTACACAGTCAGGAGAGTATTTCCCTATTCCCTATACCCTAACCCCATTCCCTTACCCCTATTCCCTAATCCCTAGTCCCTAACCTCTATTATCTAACCCCTATATCCCTAAGCCCTAATCCCTATTTCCTAACCACTGTTTCCTTCCCACTAACCCCTGTTCTCTAACCCCATTCCCTAAACCCTATTCCCTAACGCCTAACACCTGTTCCCTTATCCCCAACACCTATTCCCTAATCCCTATTCTCTAACCCCTATTCCCTAATCCCCATTCCCTAACCCTTATTCCCTTACCCCTAACACCTATTCCCTAACTCCTATTCCCCAACCCCTAACCACAGATACTGATCCTGATTTAATCTTTTCTTCTTTTCTCTGAAAACTTCCTGTGTGGGTTTGGGTTCATTCATTCATTCTACAAGAGCATTCGTGAGATCAGACTCTGATGTTCAGGATGTTAAGACTCCAGTTCCACTTCACCCCAGAGGTGTTCAGTGGGGTTGAGTCAGAGTCCAGTTCCTCCTCTTTCTCCAACCTTCACCTCCACACCACATCTTCATGGAGCTGCTGGGTGCACTTTGGTCATGCTGGAACAGGGTTTGATGCTGGATTTTGGAACACTGCAGCACACAGAGACTTTCTATAGAATTATGTTCTTCTGACTTTGTGGAACAGTTTGGGGAAGAAAAAAATGGATGTGGTTGTCAGGGGTGCACATATTTATGGGTATCCATGCACTGGCTGGTGCATCGTTCATGAGTGTTTTGCCGAAGAAAGGTTGCCCATACAGATGGAGATCTGGTAACTGATGAGTTTAACATTTTATTCTGAAAAGGGGACTAAAATTGAATCTCCTAATTGTTCTTCTTTCATTTAAGAGTATTTTTGAGGTCAGTTTGTCAATAAAATCTCTGAAAGATTTTTAAAAATTGAACCGAAGTCCACAGTGAGTGTGCAACACTGTAAACCGTGATTCCTGATTCCTGATCAGCCGAATGATCCACCAACACCATGTGATTTCTTTCATTTTTTATATTTTTACGCAATAAATGCATCTTGATTCTATTAACCAATCACCATTTGACGTCTGGATTGTTCGTCATCGGGAGTTCATCCGTCTACAATCCTCAGGATCCTCTCTGATGGGATTCTACGGACGGATTTTCCTGAGCCGCCTGTCAGGCGAGAGACCGTACGCGTGGGAAGATTTGGCATCATATGTTTTCTTTATAAAATACGACTGACGTTGGCTAAAAGCTAAAAGGCTAAAATATAAAAGCCGGTCACAGGAAAAAAATAAATAAATAAATAAATAAATAGATCTCGCCGCTAATGAACATCTGCCTCGTGTTCTGGCGAGAGGAAATGTGGATTTAACCTGCTGAAGGTTGAAATTTGATTGGATGCGTTTTCCCGGATTCAAGGCTCTGTCCTGCTTTTCCTCCACACCATCTGCCAGACACATTCCACTTCTCTTATTAAGCACATGTCAGTCATGGAGGCTCACAAAGCAAACAAAGATTTGGCCTTGAAGAGGAACAGACTGTTAAAGAGGCTTTGTTTCTCAGTGAGGGAGGAGGAAAGAGATGTTTTTTGAGATGAAGGTCAGAGTCTGTCGATGGTCACTTCCTGCTAAATTGATGAGCGTAAAGTGTAGAGCAGTGACTGGTCATGTAAAACATACACTGTATAGTGCAGGGTTTTATTGATTTTTATTGATTTTTCTTTTTCGAAGAATTAAACACAACTGCAACACTATGATCATTTATTTTTTAAATAATATATTTTTAATATCAGTTAACTATCAGTACACACCTTAAATTTGATTTAATAAATAAAATAGCATGTGCACCTGCTGGTACGGATGAAACCCGAATGAGGATGAGGTTCTGGTTCCTCTCAAGGTTTCTCCCTCATATTCTCCCTCACAAGGAGTTTCATTTTAAACTTTTTTCATTTCTATTCTAATTTTTTAAATTTCTATAAAGCTGATTTGAGACAGTTCAATGTCTGATAGTTGATTTAATTGAACTGAGTGGAAATTTCTACCATTGCCTCAGGCTTGCTTATAAATGTTATGGATAAATATATATTTCATTTTAAAATAATAAAAAAAAAATCTCTTTTTGTATTTCTGTAAATCTGCTTAAGCAAATAAATAAATTAAATTGAATTGATTTGAATTAAAATGCCTATTGATGAAACACCTGTTTAACCAGCTTTAACCTGTTTGTTTGTTTGTTTGTTTATTTATTTATTTATTTATGTATGTATGTATGTATGTATGTATGTATGTAATAATTTCCTGCGGAGGTTTTTTTTTTTTGGACATCAAATTTTAACATAAAGCACAATGTGGCCAGGAGTGCCAAAACTTTTTCACAGAGATTTATAGTGGTGTGTCAACTTCAGGCAGAGTAACATGGACTGTTTTGCTTTATGATTAAATTCAGCATGAGAAGCGATTTGTTTAGTCTATTTGCCTAGCATGACTCGGATCCACGATTTCGACAGCAAACCGTTTACTGGGAACGATGGAAGACCGCCTCCTCTGACCGCACCACCCTCTGGAGACTGCTCCTCTCCTGCTTCCTGTCAGAATGCTCTCAGTTGTGCAGGTCTAAGTTGCTTTGCAGCTTAGAGGGCAGTTTGAAGCGCCCGAGGTGCTAAAAATGCTGACAGGGTTTCATTGTGACTGGCCCGTGACAGGTCCAGCATGATGTGAACACTGAGACTCTCCGCTCTGTCTCCACTGCGCTCTGGTTGATCTTAAGGTAATGGAAGCTCCTCTGCTGAAGTTCAGCTTTGTCTTGCAGACGTTCAGGAGGAGGATGTGATCCTGGCAGCACTTCTCTAGGATTTTTCTCTTTTTTTTGATGTTTTCAGGGTTGGGGTCCACCACATAGTAGTGGTGGAGCTCTGAGCTCTGCGGGGGGGCTTTAATCCTGACACATGACCACTTCAGCTGATTGGGTTTATATTTTAGAAGGCAGGTTGCCATCACCATGTGTAGCAATAGCAGTGTAATAGCAAAGCCCTACTTTATATATAAATATATAGAAATATATATATATATATATATATATATATATATATATATATATATATATATAATATATCTCCTTGGCCCTTGTCTCTTGACAATTCCGGACCGTCCATTTGACTTTATTTATGCTGTGAATGCAAGGTTGCATTTCTCTCTCTGGATCTTGCGTGCTCACCGCCCCCACGCCTGCTCCGGTGGGACATTAATCAGGAAGGAAGAGCAAGATGGCAGGGCAAGTGTGTGTGTGTATGTGTGTGTTTGTGAGTCAGATTGCAGGTTATTTCCTCTCGTAGACGTCTTGTTTTCTGGCCCACTTCTAGTCCTGCTGCTCCTTTTTTTTGACATTAATAAAGAGTTTTGCAGCCTGGGATTAGTTTCTGCAGTGGATTGGCATTGTTACACCACTACACGCTAACGCCGATGCTGAGACAGATCTGAGAGCTACGGCGTGGGTGGATGAAAGACTTCTCAAGGAGAAGCCTCGCTGCAGTGCGGTTAGCACCAGCCTACGTTAAATAGCTCAGCTCCGTCTATGGGGAGATTGTTTCCTCTTTTTTTGCCTCCATTCATTAGTATTTACGTACATGACGGTTATAAATAGCTTAGCCTGAACGTCTTGGTGGTTTACAGTCACTGTATTCGACCTCTGGTATTTACAGAGTCCAGTGTAGGGACGTTCATTTGCGTCCTGAAATGAAGTCTCTGAAACTCGTGAGATTTCTCTCCAGCTCTGAGGTCCTGGCTCGCTGGATGCCGAGTTCAAGCAAGACGCAGTACTAATGAGCCCCAAATATTCCCAGGTATTAGAGGACAAACTCTGCAGCAGCGCTGTAGTCTAATCTCAGCACAGAGCGTCTGATGATAGTCGTAAGAATTTTTCAGGCGCTAGTTTGGAAGAACACACACACATCCACAGAGTTTGTGTTTGGAGAAGGAGACTCACTAACCTCACAAACCTTGATTCAAATTACTGCGAAATAATATACGGTGTTGTATTCAAGTTTATTTGACTTGAAAGATAAACAAATCCATTAGTTATAGCTGCAGTGGCTGAGCTGTGTCACTGGAAGATACAGAAAATGACACCATTTTGTTGAGCTTTGCCTTTTATGGAGTTTTGTGGGCATGGCTTAGGTATCAACATGCGTGAAAAGAAAAGCGGGTGTCTTTCCGTTTGGGTGCTAAAACTTTTCCACACGGTGTTACTGAGTGATCGGTGAGGCGCTGTGTTTGGAAGTGGAAATGATTATTACGTAATATATCCTGAGATTTCTTGAACATTTTTGTTTCTCTACCGATGTTAAACCTTCAGTAATTCTGCTTCAGTGCTCGGCGTGAGCTGCAGCTGTTTAGGGTTGAGGCTTTGCTTAGTTAAAAATACACAGGTCTTAAATTGGAAAGCGATTTAATTAACTGGGCTTGAAGTCTTGCTGATTACATGTTTAAACCGAGTTAATTTCCATATATTGTGCAGAAGCTAGGCCTCAGAGCGCGGCGCTAATTGCTGTGTGCTTGTCGTTTATTACTGCTGACACGGCAGCGGATTGATGTCGTAATTATCTTTTGCTTTTCAAAGCGTTTAAGCCTCCTACCTTAATTTTATTAGCGAGGCTTTAGCGGTACAGAACTGAACAGTGTTTTTTATTTGACTCACCTTTGGAAATCGATTGCATGTTCTGCTGTAATCTGATCTCGAGGTGTTTTCGAGGTGGAGTCCAGACTTTTTACCTTCTGCCAAATGCCGTTATCCTTTGACAAATGCCGTTATCCTTCATCGCTAGCCCAGTGCTCCGTTTCTCAGCGGCCGGACGTATAAGGAGGCGGAATATCCGATCGGTCATGTAGAAGACCTCGGTCTGCATGGAGATCAGCATGTCCTGCTCTGGCAGTTGACCTTTTCAGGACTGCCACCTCTCACTCTGAACTTTTCACTCCGAGTCTGAGCGAGCTGTCTGCGGGATCGGCGAAAGGTCTCGGAAAATTAATTAGAACTTAATCGATAATTGCCTCGTGTTGTGTTCCTGATTCAGCCTGAGACTAACGTGCAATGCGGTGAAAAAACAAAAGCGTCTAATCAACCTGAAATACCATATCCTCAGGAAAAGGCCATGAATACATGAATTAACAATGCACTGAAATTTGCATTTGCACCTTTAACATGCAGCGTTTGAACCTGAAAATCTTGCTCCACGTCTTCTCACTGCGGTTCTCCAGGCAGGTGAGAGCTCAGGAACATGTGAGCCAGGTGATGATGATGTTGATGTTCCTCAGAGATTCGACACTCCACTGCAGGAAGTGAACCAGACGTGTCGCATTGCTGCATTTTTTTGGTGTGAGATGTTAAACTGAGCCAAAAGACAGAGCTGTAGATCTGCAGAAATGACAAATATTCTGAAAATTTGGATCAAACTAAAAAGCTTGAGGTTAGCAGAACAGCAGGTTCCATTTGCATGTTCTCCACATGGGTTTCCGTTATGTTCCTATATTATATCCATCGCCCACAGAGGCTTGCACCTGAGGTTAAAGCACTGTATTTGTGCCCAAGAATGTTTTTACCTCTAGGTGAACTTCAGAAAACAAATTTGTGAATTTATGCTAGCGTTAGTCCCGCGCAATGGCAGGGTCATTTGATCCGCATGATTTGGCACAGGTTTCTACGCCGGATGCCCCTCCTGTCGCAACCCTCCCATTTTTATCCAGGCTTGGGACTGGCACTGAGAGTTAACTCTTCAGTGGCTGGGGTGGCGCCCTGCCCGGGAATCGAACCCTGGCTGCGGCAATGAGAGCGCGGGATCCTGCCACTGTACCACCAGGAGGCTTTTAGAAAACATATTTGTGAATAAATCATAAATCATAAATTCCACTTCAACTCCGACTCCCCAAACATCCTCATTGCACTTCCACTCTGCTGCCTGATGCTTTTATCTACAGTACGGTTGAGCTGAGTGGCTAAGGGTTAAGGGGTTAAGGGTTCTTGCTCAAGGGCACTGGACACATGGCTTTACATACAGAAGCAGCAGCAGCAGCACTTGACTCACCAGAGCACCTCAATCCCGAGTGGTTATCAGTTTCATTCACTCAAGCGTTGTTTCTCTTCAAAACTTTCCCCCATCATCGTGATCGTCGTCATGGGCCGTGTTTCAAATCAAATTCTCAGAAAAGTCTTTTCTTTAAAATCAAATGGATCGGTCGGTCTAAAGACAAGCTGAGACGGTTATCAAGTAAAGTATAGATTCTAGAAGTTTCCAGAAGGGTGTGAGTTAAGACTTCAGCGCTAGTTAAGCTCTAAACGACACATGGACCAGCAGGTGAGAATTTAGCGTATTTAGGAATATTTCTCAGATTTTATGCTAAATGAAATGAGGCTCCATGAGGTCTGATCCTGTCTGATGTTTCTCAGCTCTCAGACACTCAGGCGTTTGATCATCTCCACATCAGCACAGGAAAGTGAAGATAACTTCTGAAGACGGAGCCGAGGTCTAGAAGCCTGGAGTCTGAAACACTTTTCCCTGTTTAAGAAGTTTGCATCTGATCCGTGACGTTCCTTACCTTAACGCTTTTCCTGATTTGAATATTTTACACACAGACTGCACGCGGACGAGGATTTTTTATTCTGTTAGCGATTATTAGCGAGACGTTTCTGTTAGGGGGCTGGGTTTATGGAGAACGTTGAAGCCTGGATTCGGAGATGAAGCTTTTAAATTCTAACGAAAGAACAAACAGTGCTGGGTTCTGATTGGTCAGGTTTATGTCAATGTTCTGGTTATCGTTTCCATAGTAACAGCCCGTTCACAGGGAGTCCTAAGGTGAACGATCAGCATGAACAGATCGTAAAAAGTTTTTGAGAGTCAGGAGAGATTTCTGTAACACTGCTGGAAGGAGTCTCCAGTGTCAGAGCTGTGAAACACTCGGAGGTGAGGCTTGAACAGTGTTTCCTGGCTGATTCACATCATTAGATGAAATGATGAAAATGGATAAAATGTGGTTCTTTAATAATAAACACTAATCTAAAGACACATGGCTGTGGAGTCAGAGGAATAAAACACAGTGTACAAGATAGAACTTTCTGCAGCCTAAATGATGTCATTTCTCATACATCTCCCTCACTTATCTCTCTAGCTAGCTCTCTGTCTGTCTCTCTCTATCTCTCGCTGTCTTTCTCTTTCGCTCTTCCATATCTCTCTCGCTCATGCTTGCTCTCTGTCTCTTGCTCTCACATATCTCTCTCTTTCACTCTCTCTCTCTCGTTCACTCACTTGCTCTCTCTGTCTCTCACTCTCACATTTCTCTCTCGCGCTCTCACATATCTCTCGCTCGCTCGCTCTCTCTTTCTCTTGCTCTCATATCTCTCTCTCTCTGTCTCTCGCTCTCATATATCTCTCTCTCTTGCTCTTACATATCTCTCTCTCACTCTCACATATCTCTCTCTCTCACTCGCTCACTCTCTGTGTCTCTCGCTCTCACATCTCTCTCTCTCTCTCTGGACAGTGTATCTCTCTCTCTCTCTCTCTCTCATTCTCTCTCTCTCTCTCTCTCTCTCTCTGAACAGTGCATCTCTCTCTCTGGACAGTGTATCTCTCTCTCTCTCTCTGGACAGTGTATCTCTCTCTCTCTCTCTCTCTCTCTCTCGCTCTCTCTCTCTCTCTGGACAGTGTATCTCTCTCTCTCTCTCTCTCTCTCTGGACAGTGTCTCTCTCTCTCTGGGCAGTGTATCTCTCTCTCTCTCTGGACAGTGTATCTCTCTCTCTCTCATTCTCTCTCTCTCTGGACAGTGTATCTCTCTCTCTCTGGACAGTGTATCTCTCTCTCTCTCTGGACAGTGTATCTCTCTCTCTCTCTCTGGACAGTGTATCTCTCTCTCTCTCTCTCTCTGGACAGTGTATCTCTCTCTCTCTCATTCTCTCTCTCTCTCTCTCTCTCTGGGCAGTGTATCTCTCTCTCTCTCTGGACAGTGTATCTCTCTCTCTCTCATTCTCTCTCTCTCTCTCTCTCTCTCTGGACAGTGTATCTCTCTCTCTCTCTGGACAGTGTATCTCTCTCTCTCTCTCTCTCTCTGGACAGTGTATCTCTCTCTCTCTCTCTCTGGACAGTGTATCTCTCTCTCTCTCTCTCTCTCTCTCTGGACAGTGTATCTCTCTCTCTCTCTCTCTGGACAGTGTATCTCTCTCTCTCTCTCTGGACAGTGTATCTCTCTCTCTCTCTCTCTCTGGACAGTGTATCTCTCTCTCTCTCTCTCTGGACAGTGTATCTCTCTCTCTCTCTCTCTGGACAGTGTATCTCTCTCTCTCTCTCTCTCTGGACAGTGTATCTCTCTCTCTCTCTCTCTCTGGACAGTGTATCTCTCTCTCTCTCTCTCTCTCTCTCTCTCTGGACAGTGTATCTCTCTCTCTCTCTCTCTCTGGACAGTGTATCTCTCTCTCTCTCTCTCTGGACAGTGTATCTCTCTCTCTCTCTGGACAGTGTATCTCTCTCTCTCTCTCTCTGGACAGTGTATCTCTCTCTCTCTCTCTCTCTCTGGACAGTGTATCTCTCTCTCTCTCTCTCTCTCTGGACAGTGTATCTCTCTCTCTCTCTCTCTGGACAGTGTATCTCTCTCTCTCTCTCTCTCTCTCTCTCTGGACAGTGTATCTCTCTCTCTCTCTCTCTCTCTGGACAGTGTATCTCTCTCTCTCTCTCTGGACAGTGTATCTCTCTCTCTCTCTCTGGACAGTGTATCTCTCTCTCTCTCTCTGGACAGTGTATCTCTCTCTCTCTCTCTCTGGACAGTGTATCTCTCTCTCTCTGGACAGTGTATCTCTCTCTCTCTCTCTCTCTCTCTCTCTCTCTCTCTCTCTCTGGACAGTGTATCTCTCTCTCTCTGGACAGTGTATATTCTCTCTCTGGACAGTGTATCTCTCTCTCTCTCTGGACAGTGTATCTCTCTCTCTCTCTCTGGACAGTGTATCTCTCTCTCTCTCTGGACAGTGTATCTCTCTCTCTCTCTGGACAGTGTATCTCTCTCTCTCTCTCTCTCTGGACAGTGTATCTCTCTCTCTCTGGACAGTGTATCTCTCTCTCTCTCTCTCTGGACAGTGTATCTCTCTCTCTCTGGACAGTGTATCTCTCTCTCTCTCTCTCTGGACAGTGTATCTCTCTCTCTCTGGACAGTGTATCTCTCTCTCTCTCTCTGGACAGTGTATCTCTCTCTCTCTGGACAGTGTATCTCTCTCTCTCTCTCTGGACAGTGTATCTCTCTCTCTGGACAGTGTATCTCTCTCTCTCTCTCTGGACAGTGTATCTCTCTCTCTCTCTGGACAGTGTATCTCTCTCTCTCTGGACAGTGTATCTCTCTCTCTCTCTGGACAGTGTATCTCTCTCTCTCTCTCTCTGGACAGTGTATCTCTCTCTCTCTCTCTGGACAGTGTATCTCTCTCTCTCTCTGGACAGTGTATCTCTCTCTCTCTCTGGACAGTGTATCTCTCTCTCTCTGGACAGTGTATCTCTCTCTCTCTCTCTCTGGACAGTGTATCTCTCTCTCTCTGGACAGTGTATCTCTCTCTCTCTGGACAGTGTATCTCTCTCTCTCTCTCTCTGGACAGTGTATCTCTCTCTCTCTGGACAGTGTATCTCTCTCTCTCTCTCTGGACAGTGTATCTCTCTCTCTCTGGACAGTGTATCTCTCTCTCTCTGGACAGTGTATCTCTCTCTCTCTCTCTGGACAGTGTATCTCTCTCTCTCTGGACAGTGTATCTCTCTCTCTCTCTGGACAGTGTATCTCTGGATGATTCAGGTTCCTGTTCTTCATCTCTGACAGTGGAGCGTTTCTGTGTTTTGTAGTTGTTTATATTCAGGGTGGATTTGGTGAAAGTCATCAGATACGTTGGGGAAAAGCTGAAGCGTCTCATGTTTTATATATGATTCTGTTTTTCTCCATTCTTCATCTTCATGTTCTCGAGCGTCTGCTGCATAAACATGGGGTTTTCTGGTTCTGGTGGAAATGCAGGGGGTTTGTGAGACTCTGACTGATTTACAATTTTAGAAAATATATAATTTTTTTTAATTAATCAGAAAGCTTTCTCTTCTGATGTATCTGAAGGCCTGTAATTTAGGTTTCAGAAAGATTTCAGCTGATGATAAAAGTCTGGAATCAGTGAAAGGAAATTATTCATTTTTGAAAATCATTTGGGGGAAAAATCTGAGTGGAGAAATGTTTCCAAGATGCTGTAGATAAAATGGAGGCAAATAACAAACAAAAAATAAATAAATAGAAATCAGAGCGAATGTTATGACTGAGACGATGCATACGCTTAAAGACTGCTAAAAGATTGGATATGACATATACAAGGCAGGTTTAGAGCTTTAGGGAATAATTATTTAGATTACATTTAATTAAAAAAATCAAAATATTAGAATAAAATATTATTATTATTATTATTATTATTATTATTATTATTGTTATTTTGCTATAATTATTGTAACAAGAATTTTTTTTTTTTAACTTGCGGTCATGTTGATGTTGCGTGTGTGTGTGTGTGTGTGTGTGTTTCAGTCTGTTTCAGCACTACTGCTACTCTCGTGGTGGGATGCGTCACACCTCATACACCTGCATCTGCGGAAGGTAACGTCTCGTCTCCTGGAGCTCTGTTTCATTAAACACCTCAACAGCAGTGTAGTGTAAACACACACACACACACACACACACACACACACACACACACACACAGTTTTACTGTCACCAATATTTGTGATGTGTCTATAGCCAACCATAGATAGATAGATAGATAGACAGACAGACAGTCTATCTATCTATCTATCTATCTATCTATCTATCTATCTATCTATCTATCTATCTATCTGTCTGTCTGTCTGTCTGTCTGTCTGTCTGTCTGTCTATCTATCTATCTATCTATCTATCTATCTATCTATCTATCTATCTATCTATATGTCTATCCATCTGTTTATACTCTGTCGCTCTCTCTCTCTTTCTGCACATATATGGTCTATCTCTCTCTCTCTCTCTCTCTCTCTCTCTCTCTCTCTCTCTTTCTGCACATGTATGGTCTGTCTGTCTGTCTTTCTATCTATCTGTCTATTTATCTATATATACTCTCTCTCTCTCTCTCTCTCTCAGCCATAGATATATATTAATTCAGCTACATTTACAGGGAAAGTGAGAGATTGTTTAAATTTGAAGGGGTGGGGATGTGGGCGTGGATGTGGGTGGAGTTCTTCCTGCATAATTATCACTCATCACTGTATCTGTGTCTGTGTGTATTTGTGTAACTCTTTCTGTATTTCTTTCTTCCTGAGCGGCTTCATTACTATTAAATCCTTAAAAACAGGGTTGATTTTTCAGTTTGTTTATTTGTTTGTTTGGTTCTCCACAGTGGCACCAACTCCTCCATTCTGCACTACGGTCACGCTGGAGCTCCTAATGACAAAACCATCCAAGATGGAGACATGTGGTGAGTGAAAATGACAAAGAAGCTCTGGGATTTGTTGTGTATTTATTTATTTATTTGTTTGTTTGTTTGTTTGTCTGTAACTATGATGGAGTACATGTGTTGTGGCACCAAGTTCAGGCAAAGAAAATTACTGGAGACTTCAGGCTTGGGGTCTATAGAAATGAAATATAAAACAAATATAGTAGTGTGTGTGAGAGAGAGAGAGAAAGTGTGTGTGTGTGTGTGTGTGTGTGTGTGTGTGAGAGAGAGAGAGAGAGAGAGAGAGAGAAAGTGTGTGAGAGAGAGAGAGACAGAAAGTGCGTGTGTGTGTGTGTGTGTGCGCGTGTGTGTGTTGCGTGTGATGCAGTAATCAACTTATGTTCTTTGAACAAAGGACAAAGTGTGAGACTCACACACACACACAGACACACACACACACACACACAGTATATTAAAGTCCTACAGTCACGTGCAGTGGTTCAGGTCCTGTGTTTAGCAGTAAAGCAGCTCCCCCTGGTGGCAGAAGCCTGAAGTAAAATAGAGTTTCTGTGTTTTCTGCAGCTGAAAATCTCCGAATAGAATTTCTATAAACTACAACAAAAAACACCGCTCCTGTGTTGTGTTCCTTTCAGCTGTGTGAGGATTCTGTGGTTTGTGTGGTTAACATCATGTTGCTGAAACCCTGCGTGAGACGAAACCTCCTTCAGCTTTAATGTCAATTTCCACATTTTGCAGAAATTTCATTTGCATATTAGAACATGAAATTAGAAAAGTTCATTTGCATATTAGAACATGATTGGCTGTTATATTTTATGAGGCAGTAACACTGCTTGTTGATATTCTTGTGAGATTCTTGGATCCTTTCTCTTTCTTCAAGCACCGCATTGACTCTTCTTTCCACATTTACACGTTTCACGTTTTTTCTAAATCCTGACCTTCTGTTTCTCTCAGTCTGTTCGATATGGGCGGAGAATATTACTGCTACTCCTCCGACATCACCTGCTCCTTCCCAGCCAACGGCAAGTTCACTCCTGACCAGAAAGCCATTTATGAAGCCGTGCTCAAGTCCTCTCGCGCCGTCATGGCCGCCATGAAACCAGGTGTGTGTACGCTGACCGTTTACTCACTGTGAGAACTTGCTTGCTAGTTTCATTGCTATGATTTGTTGCTCTATTTTGCCCCCTAATGGAAGATGTTTTTTTTTTGTTGTTTTTTGGGGTTTTTTTGCACTGCAGGTGTGAAATGGACGGACATGCACCGCCTGGCTGACAGGGTTCACCTGGAGGAGCTGGTTAAGATCGGCATCCTGCGCGGGAATGTGGAGGACATGCTGAAGGTCCACCTGGGCTCTGTGTTCATGCCACACGGACTGGGCCACCTACTGGGCATCGACGTGCACGACGTTGGAGGATATCCGGAGGTCAGGAAGGACTTTATTTACCTTCCTAAATAATAATAGGAAATCTTTTGGATATATAAGAATTGTGTCTTTATTTGGATCCACCTCTTGTTCAGGGAGTGGAGCGTGTGGACGAGCCGGGCCTCAGGAGTCTGCGTATGGGCCGCGTGGTGCAGGAGCGCATGGTGCTGACCGTCGAACCCGGTATCTACTTCATCCACCACCTGCTGGATCAGGCGCTGGCCTCACCTCAGCAGAGCGGCTTCATCAACGCCGACGTGCTCGCTCGCTTCCGCAACTTCGGAGGGGTGAGAAATCCGTGACCGTTGCTGTTACTATAGAAACATTAACGTTTCATAGAAATTGGGTCTGAACAGTCCGTGTGTGTCATCCAGGTGCGTATCGAGGACGACATCGCGGTGACGGTGGACGGCGTGGAGCTGCTCACCTGCGTCCCGCGCACCGTCGAGGAGATCGAAGCCTTCATGGCGGACAGGAGCGAGAAATCCTTCAGCAGCCTGAAAGATTAAACCGTCATCAGCATCTTCGTCAGAAATATCCATCATGATCTGCTTTTCTCTTTCATTCTATACAAGCAGTGCATGCATCTCCAATCATATGCTCTCGAACAGCTCGTTGTTTATTAATCGTTTCAGCTCTTTTTAAACAGATGAATCAGCAACATCCGAATAAAGTGCCAGTTTCCATTTCTGTAGACTTTTTTATAGTCGAAATAGTGTGTAATTTTTACCTGAGCAGCTCACTTTGTACAATTGTTTTCTAATGTTCAGGAGGCATGATTGTCTGATGAAGTTGAGACGATAAATCCATTTATATTTCTTCCTGAAATGATTCCATTTACCTGGTCAGAAATGATGGATACTAATCAGTATTTCTTGTGCACGTGTAACTTCAGTTATTGCATGAAAAAAAAATAAATAAATAAATTTCTCCTGCATCTTTAGAGCTTCAGGTCTGTCTTATTGTAGATCAGGAAGAATAAAAATGAAAAGAGAAGTAATGCTAAAAGGAAGGATGGCGTGTTAGCTTCAGTCTGGCGCCTGCGATGCTGAGCCTTACAGGTATCGCCATCACACCTGAGTATCAGAGTCATCACCCCTGCACCTTCAAGCACCTGCTAAGCTGTTAGCTCTCTGCACATCAAATTAGCCGGTTTGCTCTGTACATTGCACCATGATTCAGTTCCACTGATGTGTTTATGTTTATTTTACACTCTACTTTCACACTGTTCAAATTTTATTTCTTACATCAAATAAAATCATACACAGTAGAACATGGAGAGAAATGCTTTTTATGTCTGTCCTTACTATTTACAGAAAAATAGAGACAATGAGCACTAAGGTAAAAGTAACACTCATAAACTAGAACATGTGGAGAAAATATGGTGAAAATTTTCAATATAAATCTATAATAAAATGTATTCTCAGTACAGTAATATGAGTATGTTACTGTAACGTGGTTTAAATATTCAATTCAATTTCAATTCAATTTATTTTGTATAGCGCCTTTTACAATGAACATTGTCTCAAAGCAGCTTTACAAAAGAAGAAAAACAGAGAAAGGGGAGGGGGAAAAAAATAAATAAAATAAAATAAATAAATAAAAATAACTAGAAATAAGAGTAAATCATTAAATTTAATAATTAAACTATTTTATCCCTAATGAGCAAGCCTGTGGCGACGGTGGCAGGGAAAAACTCCCTGGGATGGAATAAGGAAGAAACCTTGAGAGGAAGCAGGCTCAGAAGGGAACCCATCCTCATTTGGGTGACACTAAACAGTAAATAATGTAACTGTATCTGATTAATGTCCTTTCTACAACAGAAATCAATGGCCCATGAGGAACTATTAGGTCAGTGTAGTTTCTAAGGTCATTATAGACACTAATTCTTTGCTGTCAGAAGGTGACAGATGTAATCGCAGATCTGTGATGGTGTGAAAGTCCCCAAGTGGCTCTGTCCATGGCTGTCTCCTGGGCCACACATATCCATCCACAGCATCAGTGGGCAACGACAAGTGACGAGACTCCGACCAGGGGTAGGGCAGTGGTCACAATGGAACTGGCAAACACTGGGAGCTCAGGAGTGGGGTGTATAGCTCGACAGAGAAGGTAGAGAGAGAAAGAGAAAGATATTAAGTATGATTCTGATCATGTGATGTTTAAGACAATGTATATTATGTGTAAAGTGCAGGCAGGGACTCCAGCAAGACTAGCTATGACATCATAACTAAAAGGGAGAGCCAGAAGGTGACGGACATGAAGGCTTCCCGGGACATAAAGCGTCCAACCACTTCACAGCCAGTGACCTGAGCGACTTGAGAGGGTGGTAAGATGACAGCATCCAACACATCCCAGTCACCAAACACTCTATGCCCATGAACCTTCCAGATCTGCTCCTTTACCTAAGAACTATATATTAAAAGCTTGACTAAACAAATGTGTCTTCAGCCTAGACTTAAACAATGAGACTGTGTCTGAGTCCCAAACACTAATCTGAAGGCTGTTCCATAACTGTGGGGCTTTGAAAGAAAAAGTTCTGAACATAACTGCTGTGCTACAGCCTTTTCTAGGATCTTGGAGATAAAGGGCAGGTTTGAGGGTCTATAGTTAGACAGCTGACAGGGGTCGAGGTCCGGTTTTTTAATCAAGGGTTTTATAACTGCTAGCTTAAAGGATTTAGGCATATAGCCAGTGCTTAGGGAAGAATTAATGATTTTTAGAAGGGGTTCGGTAGCTACTGGTAATATCTGTTTAAGGAAAGATGTGGGTAAAGGATATAGGATGCAGGTTGAGAGTTTTGAAGAGGAAATTAGCGAAATTAGATCAGGCTCTTGAAGTGGAGTGAAGCATTCTAAGCTCTGATCAGAAATAGCTATATTATCTAAGGAATTATCTAACAAATAATTTGGTTTTAAATTAATAGACTGAATTTTTTTGCCTGATATTGTCAGTTTTTTCATTAAAGAAATTCATGAAGTCATTGCTGCTAAATGTAGATGGTGTGCGCTTTTCAACAGTGGTTTTACTCCTAGTTAGTTTTGCTACAGTGCTAAATAAAAATGTAGGATTGTTTTTGTTATTTTCGATTAGGGCAGAGAGATACGCTGATCTAGCAGCACTAAGAGAACTTCTGTATCTCCGAAGGCTTTCCTTCCACACTAACTGAAATACTGCTAATTTAGTTTGACGCCATTTACGCTCTAGTTTCCTAGCTGATTGTTTTAAAGCTTGTGTGTGGTCGTTGTTCCAGGGTGCTAGTTTCTTCTCTTTAATTATTTTCCATTTAAGTGGAGCTACAGTGTCTAGGGTGTTGCGAAACATTGACTCCAGGTAATCAGTCGCCTGATCAAGTTCTGTGGGGTCAGACGGCGAACCAATCATGCGAGATAATTCTGGGAGACTATCGGTAAATCTCTCCGTAGTAGCAGACGTAAATGTACACTTGATATGGTAATGCGCCAATTCGAGCATCTCGTGTCTAAGACGCATTTTAAATGAAACAAGATAGTGATCTGAGATAGCTTCCGACTGTGGAAGAGTGACTATGTATTCTATATTTAATCCGAATGTAAAAATGAGATCCAGAGTGTGACCTCCATTATGAGTGGGTCCTATTACATTTTGATTAACACCTAATGAATCTAAGATGGACACAACTGATGTTCTCAGAGGGTCTTCTGGCTTATCAAAATGAATGTTGAAGTCTCCTACTATTAATGCTTTGTCTCAACAAGGTTTGAAATAAAATCTCCAAATTCACTGAGGAATTCAGAGTATGGCCCTGGGGGTCTGTAAATAACAATTAGTGGAACTGACTCTGTGAAATTATTATTTGTAGTTGCATAAGTTAGTATAAAGAACTTCAAATGTGTTGAACTGATGTCTGGGTTTTTGTGTGGCACCTAGCTTATTATCATGAATAACTGTGACACCTCCTCCCCTGCCTGTTAGCCGCGGTTGGTGTATATAGCTAAAACCAGGCGGACAAGCTTCATTTAATGCTACGTACTCGTTTTGTTTAATCCGTGTTTCTGTTAAGCAAAGAACGCTGAACTCCTGATCAGTAATCAGTTCATTAATAATAAGTGCTTTAGTTGACAGAGATCTTATATTTAACAGTCCTAACTTCAGATCAAAGGTGCTGGCTGTGCATTCACTATCATCTAGTTTTATGTTAATCAGGTTACTAAAACAAATTTTCTGATTTCTGTTAAAACATTTTCGTTTGGCTCGGGGAATAGACACAGTCTCAATGTTATGAACCCCGAGTGACAACTCTTTGCAGCTAGCAGATGGTTGGATTAACCTGCTTATGACTATATAAATAATATGACTATAGAATAAATATGACTATAGAATGTTATACAGTATGTATATCTACACTATATTGCCAAAAGTTTTGGGACGTCTGCCTTTACGTGCACATGAATGTAATATGGAGTTGTCCCGCCCTTTGCAGCTATAACAGCTTCAACTCTTCTGGGAAGACTTTCCACAAGGTTTAGGAGTGTGTTTATGGGAATTTTTGACCGTTCCTCTAGAAGGACATTTGTGAGGTCAGGCACTGATGTTGGACAAGAAGGTCTGTCTCACAGTCTCCGCTCTAATTCATCCCAAAGGTGTTCTATCAGGTTGAGGTCAGGACTCCACTCTAGTTCCTCCACACCAAACTCACTCATCCATGTCTTTATGGACCTTGCTTTGGTCACTGGTGTGCAGTCATGTTGGAACAGGAAGGGGTCATCCCCAAACTGTTCCCACAAAGCATGAAATTGTCCAAAATGTCTTGGTATGAAACTGAAGCATTAAGAGTTCCTTTCACTGGAACTAAGGGGCCGAGTCCAACCCCTTAAAAACAACTCCTGAATTCAATGATTTAGAGGTGTCCCAAAACCTTTGGCAATATAGTGTACTTACTGAGTGTCTTTTCTCGCTTTTCGCTCGCTCTCCCGAGTTCTCACCACATGACTCACTACATGCCACAAACATCCCAGTGTAACTCATAAGTTCACATTCAGGCAGTGAAGAGAGAGATGGTGTTTGCCCGTACATGTCATTTTACTCGTTCAGTTGTCATGGTTACAGTGCACAATAACTCCCGGGTGCTTTTAATTAAAATTTAAGAACAGTGAAACTGAAACTCTGATTGTGATTGTACTGATACTGTTAGTGTTTTCACATCTCGTAAGGACAACCCCCAATACCAGCCTTTACTATTTTTTTCCACCAGGTTTCTCTCACGGGAATATAATTACCATGTAGTTTCAGGTGATAACCACCTCTGTCTCTTTAATAATAATGATTCAGATCATGTGGACATGGAGGATCCATAAAGTTTCGCCCCACGCCTCCCTCCTCTTGAAGTTGCGCAATGTGTTCTCGTTAAGCATATAAAAGCTGACTGAGCGTCCCAAAACAAAAGACAAAGAAGAACCATGGCAGAGAGCAGAGTCGGGGACAGGAACCGGGTCAGGGACATGTACGAGGGAGTTAATTTTTTTGAATTGACTTCAAATCAACGAAAAGAACACAGAGACAAAACTCTTCACAAAAATCCAGATGTTCTTTTCAGAATCTATAAAGAGGAAAGACTCCATGTGCTGCTCTTCATGCCAACCAATGCTGAGGAGTGGAAGAAGGTGATTCAGGACAGGATTCAGGAGTGCACTAACAGACCTATTGACCCTTCCTTTCAGCTGACAGAGAGACGTTCTGTAAATGGTTATTTACCAATCATAAACATGTCTGGTCCTGAGCATCACCTCGAACATTTCTGTGACAGTTTTGATCACCTCTACAGTCAGGTGCAGGAAAACATTCGTAACAGAGCATCAACACAGAGGGACTTTGTAGCTCAGACCTTGGAGATCGATGTGAAAATCATGGAGCTGCAAGTGGAAATCCAGATGCTTCTCAGCCGTTTGGTATGTGTGCTACAGTACAGGATGTGTTCTACTGAGGTAACAGTGACCTGTTACACTATTCATTTATAGTTTATAATGTGTGTTTGTTATTGTAAATTTATATGTACATTCATTCATATTTCTTGTATCGAAACCGGTAGTGAACACAGCAGTGGTGTGGTTTATTACACACACTTTCTTATTCCGTCTGTGGTATTTTACCTATTTTTTAATCCTACTGAGCTGCATTTCACTTGCAAAACTGAAGACACACCTCCATAAGAATAAGCAAGAGGTGAAGACAGCAGCAGTAAAATCCAGGCAGAACATCACTGGGAAAGAAACCCAACATCTGGTCATGTGTCTGGAGTCCAGACCTCACACAGTCACAAAGCTTTGCAACCAAGTGTTTAAAATAATATATGATTTAAAATAATGTACTTTTCTGAATTCTTTTGCTCCCTTAAAAAAATAAGAGTGGCCCAAATATAAAAAGTGTCCTAATTCCCTCTGGATGGAAATATCTTCAAATTAAAGCTGCACCTGAGCTGTGATTCATTATTTCATTTCACCTCCAGTATACTGTAGTATCCCAGCTGAAATATTATATACAACATCTCTTTACAGGAGGAGACTAGAGGCCAAAGACGAGGCTGGTGACTTCCTGCTCTCCTTTCATCACTGATTGATGCATCAATTGGTTTCCTTTCATCTACTGATGACTTCAAAGCACTTTTTTATGTCACTCTGGAAAAGGCCATCTGCCAAATGGCATTAATGTAAATATCAGCACTGCTGTCACATCCAGTGCCCCTGCCCTGTGCGGGGCTCGAACCTGGAGTAGACCCATATGCAGGATTCAAATAAGCACTGCTTTATTAATGTAAACACAGGACATGGAGTAGACTAACCTAAAGATGAAGACATGACACTACTCAAAACTGAAACCAAAATGCTAACAGAAACCTAAACATAAAACATGAACATGAACCTGACTTATGGACAACAAACATACAACATAGAACATAGAACAATGACCTAAAAGACCAGTACAAACGGATCCCTATTCATAGGGCACAACATTAGGACTAATGGGGAACAGGTGATACGGCGGGAACGAGAACAATAGGAAAGGCATGGCACAAAATACAAACAATAAAGCAGGCTTCACAGAATCACCTGCCAGCACCCCCTCCAGGCCTGGCAGGGAACTGTCCAGCTGTTCCTGACATAGTCCCCCCTCTAAGGCGCGGCTCCTGAAGTGCCTTCAGCATAGCTGAAGAACGCCCCAGGGGTAAGCGGGAGGTGTAGTCCAACATAGAGGGGAGATGCAAGGCGAGACGTAGTCCATGAATACAGTCCACAGCAATGCCCCAGGTCCTGGGGATAAGGTGACATCCGGCACATGCAAGAGACGGGATGGAAGCATCTTCCACGGAACTCCATCATGGAGCGGCGTCCCCGGTTGGCAAGATGGTGGAACCATGCTTCCCACGGAACCGATAAAAAGGGGGGTGCCCCCCGAGGCATGGGGTTGAGAGGCATCCTCCGCGGAACTCCTTAGCAGAGTGGTGTCCTCAACCTGGACAAGGATGGAGCCACCTCCCTGGGGAAATGGGGAAAGGAATCCACCTGCTCAAATGGTTTCCGCAGCAGGTGGTAGGCCTGGCAGAGAACTGTCCAGCTGTTCCTGACAACTGCACTGGAAGTATTGTTTTCAAAATGGTTGCATGCAGTGATCTGCTAATTCGCTCATTGCTAATTTGACACACTCATGCCGGTCCCTCCTTTACAACATCAGAAGGATTTGTCCATTTTTTTTATCCACAAAGACCACTAAGCTGCTTGTTCAGTCTCTTGTTAATTCAAGACTGGACTACTGCAACCTGCTGGCAGGTTCACCTCTGATTGCAACTCGGACTACGCAAATGATCCCAAATACAGCTGTGTGACTTGTCTTCAACCTTCCACACCACCCCAGCAGATTCAAAACACTAATGCTTGCCTACAAAGCCAAGAAATGGACCAGCACTATCTTACCTCAAAGCTCTTATCACTCCTTGCTTCAGGGAAGTGGTTAAAGAGTTGGACTACTAATTGGAAGGTTGTGAGTTTGAATCCCAGACCCCTGAGCAAGGCACTTAACCCATAATTGCTCAGTTGTGTAAAAAAAATAAAGCGAGATAAAATGTAAGTCTCTCTGGATAAAGGCGTCTACCAAACGTCCTCACGCTGCACCTTGCTCCCTCAGATCTTCTAGCTCTGCTCAACTGCTCCCACCATCTCATCTCTCAGGGTACAAGGAAGATACTTGTCTCTGTTCTGGGACCTGAGTGATGGAATGAACTTCCTCTAGATGTTTGAACACCTGAGTCACTGACTGACTTCAAACGACGGGTGAAGACCGAACCTCTTCCTGAAATTGGATTTATATATTTTTTAAAAACTTTGCCTCTGTGCTAAACAGAGTGTTAGACTCATGTGTCTGTGACCTAAAGAACCTGTATGGATGTATTAATTAACAGAGACTTTAAAGCACTTTTTCATGTCCTATTCTTCCAAATCCTCTAAATGGAAATGGAAATGAGTCCAAGCACTCAATAAACATACTTCAGAAGGTTTGTGATAAAAGCTCAATGCTGGTAGTGATATATGGTTAAAAGTGGCCATGTTTTTGATATACTTAACTGCTTCATTAAATAATAATGAATTGAAATGATTAAAAATCCAGATACAGATTGGCAGATCGAAGGTTTAGATCATTATTGCAATTTTGCACTTGTATTTGTATTTTTTTAAATATTATATATGTTTTTCAAATGAGGTAGAAATAACTAACTAAATAAATAAATAAATAAATTGTAATGTGTGGTGAGTTTTTGTCACAACCCCAAAGTTGATTATTTTCCTATAATGTCTCATTTTATTCCTATTACACTACAACAAAAATATACAATTTATTCACGAGCATCATGTCATATATTTTTTTTTATCCATTATCCATAAAGCTGCATTTAATTCTGTGCATTTTGATGAGGAACCCTTCATGAAGAATTTGTATTTGTAAGGCTCGGTGTGGTGATAAAAGATGTTTTTAATATCAAATATCCACATTTTTCTTCAATTTCGTTTTCAAGTCAAGTCAAAAAAGAGGACTGAAGACTTAAGTTAATAAATCACTTAATGAACATTTCACCATGTTTGTAGTTTTTACTTCAAGAAATGAGTATGAAGAGAATGTATCTGGGCAGATTTTGATCAGCTCTACATAGACCTACCGTCATAGACCTTGCTCCGTCTTTTATCTGGAAATGTGAGTGAATGTGAGAAATATGAACCTTTAAAATGATTACAGATATGTCATATGTCATATATGTCATAAATCAATTTAATGAATCACGACTGCCGTGGAGTGGCATTAATATTCAACATTCCCGTGACGTTTGTGTGAAACTCTGCATTCCCTCGGGTTGTGAAAATACATGCTGTAAAATATATAAGCTATTATATTATAAACTAAATACTAATAACTAAGTGCAGTTAACAGTAAGAAACTAAACAAAATCTGTGTTTGATTTGTTTGTTTGTTTAGTTATATTAGCAGTTAGTTAGTAGTTAATAATTAGTATAGTTATTACTATTATATATAGCAATTAGTACTTCTGACTACAAAACTTTTTCACAACTCATAAGGAAAACCCAGATACCAGACTTTACCGCAGCTGAATCATTTGATGAATCATTTGATGAATCATTTGATGAATCATTTGATGAATCATATCTCATGTTTTTATCGTCTTTTTTTAGCACATGAAGATCATTTCTCTAACATTATAGCCTTTCACATGTGCAGTTTCAGGTGATGAAGTAAAGACCTCTGTCTCCTGTAAGAATGAAGTTTAGGATCATTGTGACATGGAGGATCCATAATGTTTTTGTTTCTCTCCATCACATCCAGATGCTTCTCAGGCGATTGGTATGTGTGGAAAAACAGGATGAGTTCTACTGCGGAGTAAACAGCGGAGTAAACGTTAACCTCTGACCTGTTACACGCCAATGATTTATAGTTTAAGATGTTATTGTACATTTGTGTATAGATTTATTTTAATTTCTATGTTGAGCAAAATGGACAGCAGTGTGGGACAGCAGCTGGATAACGTAATGAAGTAAAGATGTTTTGCTGTATATGTATCTGTTGATGTGAACTCTCACTATGAAGTCATATGAGAAGAATTTCACACTTTATATCGGTCTTGAACAATATCCTATAAAAACGTGAGATAAAAATCAACTTGGACCAGAATAGAGGGAAGAGAAGAATATGGAGAACTGCTCAGGATCTGAAGCTCACCATCTGATGTTAGGGCGTGGGTGTGTATGCCTGTCAATGCATCTGGATCTCTTGTATTTTATTTATCTATTTATGATTTGACAAATCAAAGACAAAATGCCTTGCGAACAAGCAGGAAGTGATGATGGCAGCAGTATAAACCTGACAGAGCCTCACCAGGGAAGGAACCCAGCGTCTGGTGATGTTTATGGGTTCCAGACTTCAGGATTTGCCAACAAGTATTCTAAATAAATAATGATTTACTGTATGATTAGTGGACACAGTGGATCAGTGGTTAGCTTTGAAGCTCAGGGTCAAAGGTTCGATTCCTTCCTCCACCCTGTTTAAGTGTGTGGTGTTTTGAATGTTCTCTCAGTGCTTCAGGGGTTTCCTCTGACTGGCATCTCAAACATGATTTTTAAAGCATGATTTTGTTGTCCAATTACTTTTGGTCCTTTAAGAAGGAGGGCAAACCACATCTAAACTATCTAAACCAACTCTTCACCTGATTTAAAGGGGAAATACTCTGCACTTTGATCTCTGAGCCATTATTTCATTTCAGCTCAAATACCAAGAACGTCAATGTCCAAATATTTATGTCCCAATCTGCTTATACACAATGTAGTGGAAATGTTGTTTTTTTTTTGGTTACAGTTTTTTAATACAGGTTAGTTTGCAAACCCGAGGCTGGTCTCCTTTCATCACTGCAGTGGAAGTGGATAACGCTAGACCTAATGGCAAGGCCAATTCTTTTGTTTTTCTTATACACTGAAGTCATTTGCATTTGAGATCAAAACATGAAATTTAAACTTATAGATCAAATTCTCAGCTTTCATTTCCTCAATCATTTCATTTCAGGTGTGGGTGGAGGGGAGGGGAGGGAGAGAGAGAGAGAGAGAGAGAGAGAGAGAGAGAGAGAGAGAGTAAAAAGTAAAGTGACCTACTGCAGCAGACACCATTAGGACTGCTTTGAAACTGTGTCATGAACTGCATTAGCACCACCAGCCAGCATCCACTACCAACAAGAGTCATTTAGCCAATGCCTGGTCAGCTGACCTGGACCCAGAGGAGCTGTCCAGGTTCCTCCAGGTTCCTGCATTGTTGTTGCAGCACTGCGTTCCTCATGGTCTGGTTCTCCAGCTCAGCACTTGGGAAGATTTAGTGGGTAGTAAGCTAAGTTTCTCCCCAACAGCAAGAGGAGGAACCTAATGTTTTAACCTGGCTTCTCTCCATCCGCAGCCGACGCTTAACCACGCCCCTGACATGCCTTCTTTCTTTTTTCATTACATTTCATGTCATTGTATTGACTAAGCTCAGAGCTTGTGAAGTACCTCTGACTAATGTTCTCTCTTTTTTCCGCTTCAACAGTGGAGATTTTCTTCCACAGACAGCTCTCTGGTTTCATGTTGGTTTATCCTATTGTTGTTTTTGTTTGTTTGGTTGGTTGGGGTTTTTTTTTACAACAAATGAAGAAGCACTTAAACAAGCCATTACGCTATTAACTGTATAAACAACGAACCTAACAGGACTCACATGAGCATCGAGACATACCTATCAGTCACAAGTTCCAATATTTTTGATCACCTGACAATTGGGTTCAGAAAAAAACATAAAATGGCACTTTAAAAAAAAAAAAGCCCAAAGCATCTAGCTGTAAAGATCAGGAAATGAACGCTGAACGTCTGATCTATCATCTCATGATCTTTTTATTCACAGTGAAGTGACTTCAATGTACCACAAAAACAATGCTCTGGCCGTCCTGTTCCAATACATTCGGAGAAGACTGTATATATGATTACAAATGCATTATTAACTGTCATTTTCAATTGTTATTGGAGAAAATGGGATTCAAAGGTTCTTCAAAGGTCCTTAAGGGACAGTGGAACCCATTCTAGCAAACAAAATACAGATTTAATACATAACACCAATAATGCGGACAGTAAAACTGGATATACTGACATTCCTGTTTATTTTCTCTGAAATGAAACTGTTCTTTGGTTGATTCTTTAGTGGCGTTATTTCATACACACACTTCCTCCTTCAGTATTTCACTGTGACGTCACACTCCTCTGAGCTCCTCTAGGGTTCCTTACATAGCTAAGTTCTCCTCAAATGATGAATCGCTTAATCGTTTAACGAATCACTTAACGAGTCATTTAACGAATCACTAACGAGTCACTTAACGAATCATTTAATGAATCGCTTAACAAGTCACTTAACGAATCATTTAATGAATCACTTATTAAGTCACTGATGAATCACTGTTTTTTGTGTTTGTTCGGTTTGTTTGTTTTTTTAACTGGAAATGTAAATTAAAGCAGTTAAATTTTACATTCTACCTTTTAAAAACAGATAAATTAGCACTAATTATTGCCATTTTAAAACATAATTGTAATCATGTTATGCACGTAATGAAAGGCTTGATGAATAACAGTCATTTAACGAGTCACTTAATGAATCATTTAACGGGTCACTAAACGAATCATTTAATGAATCATTTAACGAATCACTCAACGAATCATTTAATGAATCACTTAATAAATCACTGATGAATCACTGTGTTTGTTTGTTCTGAATATTATTACATTATATTAGATTTTTTTAAGGGGCAAGTTATAATGATGTTATAAACCCACCCTTGCTTTCGGTACTAATAACAACGCTTTTCCCCCCGATCACGTGACCTGCTGCATCCGCAAAGTTTCGTTTTCCTTTCTTCATTCCTCTTGAAGTTGCGTAACATGTTTTCCGTGAGTGTTAAAGCTCAGTGAGCTGCTCAGAGCACAAGTGAAGGAGGAAACATGGCAAACAGCGAGCTGGGAGACCGAGTCAAGGACATGTATGATGGAGTTGATCTGAACAACATGACAAAACGACAAAAAGAAGCGCACATAGATAGAACTCTTCAAAACAACCGGGATGTTCTCCTCAGGGTTTATAGACAGGACAGACTTCATATGGTGTTCTTAAGACCGACTGATCCTGGAGTGTGGATGAGAGTGATTCAGGGCAGGATTGCAACTGCCCTGTCTTTTCAGCTGACCAAGAAACGTGCTGAACTCAATATCTACAAGATCACCATGTCTGGTGCTCAGGAGGCGCTTCAAGGTTTCTGTAATGATTTTGATGAGATCTATGAGGAGGTTATGAGAAATATGCCGGATGAAGGAGCAGCAGCAGGAAATAACGCAGAGGATGATGTTGAGGAGCTCAGAGTGAGAATCAGGGAGCTGGAACTGGAAAACGAAAGGCTTCGCAGGAATTAGCTGTGTCTTCAGAGCAGGTACTGGGAAAATGGTGCGTTAGTGAACAATCCAACATGTTTCTGATGGATGAACACAGTAAACACACTAATTCAACCTTACTATGAGAGATAAATCTCACTAAACATTTATAACATTTATCCACCTGTGAGTGTGATGAGTTGTGTTGTTGTTGTTGTTGTTGTTGTTGTTTGTGGGGTTCTTGTCTAGTTTTATACATTACACATAAACTACACATTTAATCCATTGGCAAATGACATAGTAGAGTCTCAAAGTGTCAGAAGTTGTCCAGATATTTCCGTTCATTCAGTTTCTCTGAAATAAAAGCTTGATAAATATTCCTGTTCAGTAGTGAACACAGAGATGGTGGCATTTCATCACACACACTTCCGCTGGATAGATACAGCTTCCTACTTCTCTTCAGAAAATGGAGAATAAAGACTGTATACATATGTAAAGTGTGTGTGTATGTGTGTGTGTGTGTGTGTGTTGTGTACAGTGGATAGAATATAATGTCATTCTTTTCTGTTGTTGTTTTTTTTTAGTTGCAAACCCGAGGCCTGTGTATCGCTGTGGTTCTTTCATCACTGCAGTGGAACTGGATAAAGGGATAAAGTTGAACATAATACTGAATACGGAGGAAAGGCTGATAGATTACCACTGATCTTTACTTTACAATCTCTTACACTTTTCATTTTAGCTCTAGAAGAAAAGAAATTGAATTTAGCCAAACCTTAGGACTAGAATTAAACTAACACATTCTTATATATATATATATATACATACAATTCTGTCATAAAAGTGGAATAAAATTGTCACAATGAATGTAAAAATAGAATTATTGGTACAAACAAAGGGGAAAAAATATGTAGAAAATATAGAGATATATATGAATATGGTGCAGGGGAAGAACATGAATAAAGTTGTTTAGATGTTTAGAACATAATGCTGCGTTTTACATGTAATAGACATTTAATAACATTTACTGTTCAATTTAATAAACATTTAATAAAGTACATATTATTTTATTATACATATTATTTATGAAATATTTTATACAATTATTTTATATTATACAAATTTTTTATACAATTTTTACAGACCCTTTAATCCAATCTAAGCATCACTAACTAGGGATTAGGTATTATTACAAATACATTTAAATATAAGACTAATATTAATCTGAACTTTTTGTCTAACATTAATCTTGGAATTTTGCACTTTGTTTCTTTTGTTCTGTCTTCTTTGAGGAAAATGTCCATTGTTCAAAACCTCCATACAAATAAAATTGAATTGAATTGAAACAACTTTCAATTTTTGTTTTTTTGTGAATGTTCACGCGTTTGTCCAGTAGATGGCGCCATCATTCCACAGTCTAATGACAAGTGGGCCGGCCCTAACAACAACATCACATCAAATTCTCCTCTAAAATGTGTTACCTGATGTGTTTTGAAGTAACATCACACAGATGTTTTAAATAAACTGGAATTACATCTTCAATCTGTGAGACTCGATAGCGTGGCGCTCCATAATAATCTAGCGTTTATCTCCCAGTGGGATACAGAGCTGTGAAAAACACAGCCACTTCCTCACGTATTCCCCACTGACTCGCTCTCATCATGTCCCACAATCCCACTGAGACCAAGACGAGGTCATGCTTAGATGCTCTGAGTGGACGCCGGTTGCTCTCTCTCTCACACACACACACACACACACACACACACACAGAGTACACCCCTGTAAGCAGCATTTAAGAGGTTCTGATGGTGAGAACACTGTGCTAGTGAAAGACTCTAGCTGTTATGGCTTTAATATGGACAAAGTAAAGTCACAGTAACCATGGAAACTGCACCAAATGATGAAGAATATCAACATTTACCTCAGATAAGTTGAGAGTTCACATAGTAAAGTCTTTATAAGGCTAGAATTACACCGTAATTACACTTAGCATCACCGCTAACCAGATTAGCAGAGACTCTTCCTCAGCACTGTAATCTAACAACACTGAGGCTTCTGAGGGTGTGATCTCAACACCACCCAGCGTTCATCTGGAAAGTTCTAGTGACCACATTGATGGTCAGGTGTTTCTGAAGGGAAATTAGCGCTTCTGGAGGACAGCTAAGCTTAGCTAACTAACTAGTGTGTTGTGTGTAAGTATGGAAAAATCTGTCTGTTACGCTCCTTAACAAGTTTTTAGTATTAGCTTTTTAAGATTTTTTTTTTGTTCCAAATAACTAAATAAATACTAAATTATTTTCTAATCTTTCATTTCAATTCAACACACATAACAATTTTGAGAATCCTTTGTGTTACTGACAGTGTGGGCTTCCTCAGGGTTCTCTGGGTTTCTTCTCAAAAACACACCAGTAAATGGATAGGCTATGCTAACCTGTTCCTCAATGTTGCTGATGTCCCTGATCATAATAAAATAAATAAGTGAATGACTAATTATATAATCTTAATTTTTTATATATAATTTAATATTTAAATAATTGAATTATGGTCATATAATAAACCTGTGCTGAGGAGGTGCATGGGTATGATACAGCTAAATGTGTCTCTGAAAAAACTTACCACACCTGATCATACACACGGAATATTACAAATATCATCACACATGATATATTACATCACACACACGCTATGTGACATCACACACACACACACACACTATATTACATCACACACACGCTATGTGACATCACACACACACACTATATTACATCACACACACGCTATGTGACATCACACACACACTATATTACACCACATAGATGCTATGACATCACACACATCATACACGCTATATGACATCTTTCACATGATATGATGTGTATGTTGTCATGATATGACAACATACACACACTATATATTAAAACACACATGATATATTACATCACATACATGCTATATGACATCACACAAACGCTATAATACATCATACACACGCTGTATGACATCACACACATGCTATATTACATCACACACGCTGTGATATCACAAACATGCTATATTACATCACATACATGCCATATGACATCATACACACACTATATGTTAAAAAACACATGCTATATGACATCATACACACACTGTATTACATCATACACATGCTATACAACATCATACACATGTTGTATTACATCATACACATGCCATATTACATTGCACATGCTATATTACATCACCCACATACTATATTACATCATACATATACTTTATTACATCATACACACGCCATATTACATCACCCACATGCTATATTACATTGCACATGCTATATGACATCACACACATACTATATTACATCATATACACACTATATTATATGATACACACACTATATTACATCATATACACACTATATTACATCATACACACACTATATTACATCATACACACACTATATTACATCATATACACACTATATTACATCATACACATGTATTACATCATACACATGCGATATTACATTGCACATGCTATATTACATTGCACATGCTATATGACATCACACACATACTATATTACATCACACACATGCTATATTACATCGCACATGCTATATGACATCATACACACACTATATTACATCACACACACTATATTACATCATATACACACTATATTACATCATATACACACTATATTACATCATACACACACTATATTGCATCATACACACACTATATTACATCATACACACACTATATTACATCATACACACACTATATTACATCATATACACACTATATTACATCATATACACACTATATTACATCATATACACACTATATTACATCATACACACACTATATTATATCATATACACACTATATTACATCATACACACACTATATTATATCATACACACACTATATTACATCATACACACACTATATTACATCATACACACACTATATTACATCATACACACACTATATTACATCATATACACACTATATTACATCATACACACACTATATTATATCATATACACACTATATTACATCATACACACACTATATTATATCATATACACACTATATTACATCATACACACACTATATTTCATCATACACACACTATATTACATCATACACACACTATATTACATCATACACACACTATATTACATCATACACACACTATATTACATCATACACACACTATATTTCATCATACACACACTATATTACATCATATACACACTATATTACATCATACACACACTATATTATATCATATACACACTATATTACATCATACACACACTATATTATATCATATACACACTATATTACATCATACACACACTATATTACATCATACACACACTATATTACATCATACACACACTATATTACATCATACACACACTATATTATATCATATACACACTATATTACATCATACACACACTATATTATATCATATACACACTATATTACATCATACACACACTATATTACATCATACACACACTATATTACATCATACACACACTATATTATATCATATACACACTATATTACATCATACACACACTATATTACATCATACACACACTATATTACATCATATACACACTATATTACATCATACACACACTATATTATATCATATACACACTATATTACATCATACACACACTATATTACATCATACACACACTATATTACATCATACACACACTACATGACATCATACACACATGTTAAAACACATGATATATAACATCACACACACACTATATTACATCATACACACACTATATTACATCATATACACACTATATTACATCATACACACACTATATTACATCATACACACACTATATTTCATCATACACACACTATATTACATCATACACACACTATATTACATCATACACACACTATATTACATCATATACACACTATATTACATCATACACACACTATATTACATCATACACACACTATATTACATCATATACACACTATATTACATCATACACACACTATATTACATCATACACACACTATATTTCATCATACACACACTATATTACATCATATACACACTATATTACATCATACACACACTATATTACATCATACACACACTATATTTCATCATACACACACTATATTACATCATACACACACTATATTACATCATATACACACTATATTACATCATACACACACTATATTACATCATACACACACTACATGACATCATACACACATGTTAAAACACATGATATATAACATCACACACACACACACACACACACACACTATAGGACATCTTAGTCATGCTATATGACATCATACACACGTCACACCTCGTATTACTAGCATATGCAGTACCTAAGTCCCTGTTTAAGCTGTCAGGCTAGACACGATAACTACTAATCTAACACGATCATTAGAAATATAAACCTGTGATCTGTAGCTACAAGAGCTGCTCTTATAGAACACTAATCAACACCTTTTGCCTCTTTTTCAG
>NC_080713.1:28698698-28703698 GCF_019097595.1 Hemibagrus wyckioides
ACATAAACACTGTACTCAGATATACTCAGTGTGGACCTGACCAACTGACCAGCCATGAAATGTAACGAGAAAAAAGTGGACATTAGGATTCAGACTGAAGTCCAGAAGATTTACAAGGATCCTTCTGATGCAAAAAATAAATAAAAAATATATAAATAAATAAATAAAAATCCTTTGTTGAAAGAAAAAATAAACAAATAAAAATCCTTTGTTGAAAGGAAAATAAATAAATAAATAAATTAAAAATCCTTCGTTAAAAGGAAAATTAAATAAATAAATAAAAATCCTCTGTTGAAAGGAAAATAAATAAATGAATAAATAAAAAAATTAAAATCCTTCATTGAAATCTTTAGATTCTTTCCAGGTCTTTGTTAACTTTAATCTAAATATCAGGCTGGAGTTTATATATCCTCACACATTACACCAGAGCGCTCTTAAATCCTCCAGTCTGATTGGTCAGAATGTTCGTTATGTAAGGCTACATCATCTCAAACATGAAGCAAAATAAACTCCTGCTGATTTTTATGGAGACGTTAGCTATATAATTATTTATGATTTTACTTAAAATCCAGGTCTTTGGCTTAAACGAAGGAATCATTCATTCCTTCACGTTTTCGTCGTTGACGTTACTGGAGAAGCAGCTCCAACTCATGATGCTGCCGTCACCGTGCTTCACTGCAGAGATGATGATGGTCTTGGGATCGTACTCATAATCCTTCGTTCTCCAAACCCTGTAGAGATCCTGCCGCTTCCAGCTCGTCTCTCTGGCTTCTCTTTTAACTTTCGTACCGTCAGCTCGAGTGAGTTGAGGACGACTCGGACGTTTTACTGTAGTTTGGGTCACTTTCACCAGCGTAAACACTCCAGATCCTGCTTCTGCTTTTCCAGATAGCTGTTCTTCTCATCATCAAATCTCGCATAGCGTTAAGGAAAAAAAAGAAAGGAATGAATATTAATGCTCAAACCGTGCTGCATGATGGAGTGCCGTGTTCTGGGGGTGTAGAACACCTCATGTTCCCAGCAGGGGGCAGCAGTGTCCTCATTGTCTTCAGCTCTCTTTCCATCAGCTTTCTTTCACGTGGAAGAGGAAGAGAAAGAGGTTCAAGCATGACCTCTGACCCATGATCAAGCTCTCAGCTGTATCATGGACTTGTACCAGCGCTGTTCTTGTCAAGCTTCAGCTGAACGGATTCATGCCCCAACTCTCTAACACGTCTGATTTAGCTCATGAAGGTCGCGCTAGCTAATCCGACGTAGCCAGTCAGCGTATCCCATTTCTGAATGGGTTTCCCCGACACCGGGTTGCCAGAGATGCATGATTTGCGTTAACGGGGTTATAATTAGAGAGCACAAGGGGAAGTTTCCATTCCTTGTAAGGGTAAATTGAGGCCCTGTGTGCTGCTGGTGTGTTGTGAAAACATGTCATGCAGGTGCAGAGAGAGAGAGAGAGAGAGAGAGAGGTGATGGTCAGTGATAACATGCCACACAACGAGAGACGAGGCAGATCACAGCGTACAAAACTTTTATTCCAGACCTCCCCCTGATAGAGAGCTTCTTTCCTCTGTCACAGGGGTCAAAGGTCAGGTCATACATGTGACACTTGAGGGATTCGGTTGCAGCGAGAACTTTGGATGAGGAATGTCTCTTCATCTTACACAGGCTCCAGTAAAGGTCACTTCAGGTCGTCGCCGAGCCAACGAATTAGTAGCAAATTAACAGCAAATTTCTCAAATAAACAAGCTTTATGTCGTAGATCAGGTGGTTGGCTCGCTTGGAAATTGTACACTTATTATTGCGGCCGTGTGTTTAGCCAACAAACCAATCCTGATATCAGATCTGATATAAGGTTAGAAAGGTGTATATGTTAATCAGATAGAAGAGTAGAGAATAAAACGTTAACTTTAATCTAAATATCAGGCTGGAGTTCATATATCCTCACACGTCACTCAGAGCGCTCTTAAATCCTCCAATCTGATTGGTCAGAATGTTCACGTTAGCTATAACTTCATCATTTCAAACATGAAGCAAAATAAACTAATGCTGAGTCATGTGCAGCGATTCTCGGGGTCCAAGCACCGCTTCCCAAATCACTCCCACTTTTCCAAGCACCACTTCCCAAATCACTCCCACTTTTCCAAGCACCACTTCCCAAATCACTACCACTTTTCCAAGCACCGCTTCCCAAATCACTACCACTTTTCCAAGCACCACTTCCCAAATCACTCCCACTTTTCCAAGCACCGCTTCCCAAATCACTCCCACTTTTCCAAGCACCACTGCCCAATTACTCCCACTTTTCCAAGCACCACTTCCCAGATTACTCCCACTTTTCCAAGCACCGCTTCCCAAATCACTGAGACCTTGCCAAGCACCACTTCCCAAATCACTCCCACTTTTCCAAGCACCACTTCCCAATTACTCCCACTTTTCCAAGCACCACTGCCCAATTACTCCCACTTTTCCAAGCACCACTTCCCAAATCACTCCCACTTTTCCAAGCACCGCTTCCCAAATCACTCCCACTTTTCCAAGCACCACTTCCCAAATCACTCCCACTTTTCCAAGCACCACTTCCCAAATCACTCCCACTTTTCCAAGCACCACTTCCCAATTACTCCCACTTTTCCAAGCACCGCTTCCCAAATCACTCCCACTTTTCCAAGCACCACTTCCCAAATCACTCCCACTTTTCCAAGCACCACTTCCCAAATCACTCCCACTTTTCCAAGCACCGCTTCCCAAATCACTGAGACCTTGCCAAGCACCACTTCCCAAATCACTCCCACTTTTCCAAGCACCGCTTCCCAAATCACTCCCACTTTTCCAAGCACCACTTCCCAAATCACTCCCACTTTTCCAAGCACCGCTTCCCAAATCACTCCCACTTTTCCAAGCACCACTTCCCAAATCACTCCCACTTTTCTAAGCACCACTTCCTAAATCACACCCACTTTTCCAAGCACCGCTTCCCAAATCTCTCCCACTTTTCCAAGCACCACTTCCTAAATTACACCTACTTTTCCAAGCACCGCTTCCCAAATCACTGAGACTTTTCCAAGCAAAATGATTAGAGCACATTTTCAGTGGGTGATGTAAGGAATTAGTGACACACATACAAGCAAGAACAATAAGGACAAAGACAGAAAGATGGTTCAGCACTTTTCACTTTTCAGTTTTGTCAGTGTATGAATTGGTGAAAGTCTGACGCTTGTGCCATGTCAGCAGTGTGCTGAATCACTTGAACAAAAATGATAAATAAATACTTATATCTTAAACAAATACACTGGTGTTGAGCACCACCCTGGTTATCACTGAGTGTAACAGTATGCAGTATTTTTAGCATATATTGCACATTTTTTCCAAACTCTATATACCTAATAATTAACAGGAATAATATATATGACTTGTATTTAATATAATATTATAATTACATTTTTGTGCTAATTATTTATATATAAAGTTTTATCTAACTTTATTTATTTATGCTAAAAATATATTTTTTTAGATAGATAGGTAGATAAATAGATACTTTATTCATCCCAAAGGGAAATTTACAAAATTTAATTTAATTTTTTCCATGAAATTGAATTTCCATAAACTCATGAAGATGTTTTCAGTAAAGGGAACACAATAATAGCTGCAAGGAGCAATCCTCGGGGTCCAAGCACCACTTGGAACACACAATCAGGTCCCACAGTGCAGTGACCATCACAATCCAGTGACCAGTACAAACCAGTGACCGGTATAAAGCAGCACAGTGTAGTGACCATCAGTGTAGTGATCATCACAGTTCAGTGACCATTTATATCCTCTGGACTCTGGGTTGGAAATTGCGTTAAAAAGCATGAGAGCGCATTTACAAATTCAGTTCAATTTTATTTGTATAGCGGTTTTAACATTATCACATCACATCATATCATATCATATCATTTACCACTTGTGTTACTCGATTATTAATAATAATACTCTGTCTGGAGTCTGTTCTGATTACTACCGAGCTAAAACAGACTCCCCGCTGTCTGCTGGTGGACTTTACAGAGTGTGTTATGAGTCACTGTCCATTTACAGCGCACACACACACACACACACACACACATCAGGCTAAAGAGTCCCTACAGAATGAAACCAAAGACCAAACTCATGACTGACTCATTTATACACACTTCAAATTGTAGTGTAATCAACTCCCAGTGCTCTGTCTCTCTCTGTCTCTCTCTTTCTCTTTCTCTCTCTTTTATTCAAATTATGACATTTATAGTAACACACAACTTCTCTCCTGAAATGTTATTTTTGTTATTAGGACACATACTGCGTCTCTAGTTTACGTCCATACACTCTGATTTATTTTTTCTATTCATTTTTCATTTTAAATCTATCATATACTATTATTTTTATTTTGACGCCAGTTTTGATGTATAGCTTTCTGTTTTATTTTGGTCTGGAAGTCTTTGTAGGAGATGAAAAATGATCTCTCACCTTCGTTCTGTGGTTTGATTAATGGTCGTGATTCTCAAACCGCTTTCTTAAAGGGTCCCTGAAACCCGATTTGTTTAAAAAAAAAAAAAAAAAAAAGAGTCACATCTGATAATTGATTACTATAATTAATTTGCGTAAATTAATTGCTGAATATTTTTCAAATAAAAATCAGCCTTAGTCAGGTTTCCTGGTTGTTTATACGCTTTGTAAAAAGCGACAGCTTTTTTGTGGCTCAGCATTTCTGGACAACAGCAAAACATATATAAGATGAGCAAAAAGAAAACACACCAGGAAAAACATGTACAACATTCTTTTAAATTAATTAAATAGTATGATTATTATTATTAATAATAACAACAATAATAATAATAATAATAATAATAACATTAAAAAATAAAAAAAAATATGATAATAATAATAATAATAAATAAATAAATAAACAAAATAAGATGAGCAGAAAGAAAACACATGGGGAAAAAACATGTACAAAAATAAATAAATAATAATAATAAATTAGTGAATAA
>NC_080713.1:28708698-28736198 GCF_019097595.1 Hemibagrus wyckioides
CGATAAGATCGGATCAACCAGAAAGGCACTCCAGCATCCTGGTGCACTCTGCAAACCAGCCCCCACTTCCACCTGGGAAAGGAAACGCGGCCAGAACTGTGGTCAACATCGACTGCTCTAAATCTTCGGAAAAGTCCGAGGAAGCCAGCTCTAAAATCGGGAACCGTAATCCGAAGCTCTGCCGTAGCACCTCAGCCTGTATGCTTCCTACGGGGAACTTACTGACCGAGAAGAGACACCACACATGTCCGACTATCGGCAAATCCAACGCCTCACAGGAAATCAGTTTTCACCGAGGTTTACAGAGGAGCATTTCCCTCGAGGTGCCCTTCCTGAACACTGGGATTTCATGCCATATGTCCAACACAAAGCAGCTCGGCTGCATGAACGGAGCGGCACATGTGCATATACACGTGTCTCGAGGGAATGCTGCGAAAGCGAACGACTCGTCAAAGGATATCAGCACCAGCGATAAAAAGGAGCCGGCTCCTACCATCTCTGGGGTAAGAGTTCTGATCCTCGGATGAGGGGAAAAAAAGGAAATGCATGATTGGATAATGGATTTTGGTTGAAAATAGTTGACATGATCTAATTATTTTCAAAACCTAGCACTAGTGTTTAGGGCTTTAAGTGTCTGCTATTGATGGGAAGGATGGTCATGATGGTTAACACCAGGGCTAGTTATTCAGTTAGTTTACTGAAGTGATGCTGATATGTAAACCTGAGTTCCACAAGTTCAACATCTTATACTTATTTTTAATATTTGTTACTTAAATTAGATGGTGTCTCTTTATAAGACAGGATCATTCCAGTGTGTAACTGATATAAATAAAACAGACGAATTAGCATTAGCATGGGGATAGTGTCCTGGTATGAAGTTTAGATGACTTTTATAAGAATGAAATACAAAGTCTTGTAGAGAAACCATTATAGCTTGCTTAAACATCATCACTTGAATGTGTGTGTGTGTGTGCTTGTGTACAGATTTTAGTCTGTACGGTCATGCTGTTGGTCTTCGTTGGACGTGACTCGTGTTTACTCTCAACTCAGAAACTGATCTTTCTGAGAAATAATTCACGTTTGGTGTTCAGAAATACTTGTTCAAAAAAAATTCAACGTTTTTCTGTGTTTGTAGACACAAAACCTGTGTGTGTGTGGTGGGTTGGGGGTAGGTGTGTGTGTGTGTGTATATGTTTTGTATACAATTATGGTAAAGGGAGGGCAGGGGGTTCCTCCATTTTTATTATTCTATTAAGACTATGAGAAATCCTTTTAACTGTTTACCTTGTGGCTAATTATAGCAGATAGCCGATAGGGCCTCCTGCAGGGGGATAAATATGGAGCTGACTGTCTCCAGATTGTCTGGCCTCGGCACCGAAATGCCCAGCGCCAGCGACTCAAATTTAACGACATGATCTGAGAGGAGTGCACATGGCTGGAAGTCAGCTGCTGGGCTTTGGGAGGTGGAGGGGATGGGGTGGGGTGGGATTCAGGGTGGGATGCGTCTGACGGGGTATTTCTAGTGTCCAGTGCATCTCTTTTATTAATAATAGCCAGCTTTTTCTGTCCATGACTCCCTCGGTAAGGCCCATATTCCATAAATACATGCTAAATACGTACTGTGTGTTTGTACGTCTCCATAATTCTGCAGTATGAAAGAATTTAACTGTTTTGTGTAGCGCTGGATCAGAGATGGTTAGTGATGTCCATCAAGATCTTTTTATTTATTTATTTATTTATTTATTTATTTATTTATTTATTTATTTATTTATTTATTTATTTATTTATTTATTTATTTTATGTATTTATTTTTGAAGAACATTACAGTGAGGGTCAAAATAAGATCAAATTAGATTTGTCTAATGAAAAGAGAAAGATGTGGTTTTGTAATTGTAGCTCAGTAGCATTTGGCAGCTTAATAATGAAAATTATAAACAAAATAATTATTAATAATGATTTTTTATTAATAACAATAATTATTATTAATATTATTAATAATTATTATTAGCAGAATATTTAATCTTTTTTTTAATTAAGGAACACATTTGACATAAATACGATTGTGTAGCGTTTTATTAGCAAGCTAAAAACCGTCCCACTTGAATCATTTTTACTACACAACAGATCTGGGTTGTAGGAAAATAATCAGCGACTTGAGTGGCATGATGAAGCAAAGTTACTGCTATTACCCTGAAGCCTTGTCTCTTTGACACAAACACATCACTACATGTGCAAACAGCCAGTGAAAGAAAGAAATAAAGCATTCCTCATTTTCTAGCATGGTTCGATTGCGCTGAACAATTCGACTCTGAATCGACTCACCTGCAGGAAGTGAATCGATCATGTTTTGTAGGTGTAAAGATGCTAAACCGAGCCTAAGCTGTAGTGCTACGGAAATGCCTTTTTCCTGAGATACGAGTCTGCAGATCAAATAAAAAGAGAGAATAAACACTGGATGTGACGAATAAAGTTTTAAATGAAACATTTCTTTATTTAGCTAATCATTTCTCTCAGTGGCATGATGAAGCAAAGTGAATTTGAAGCCTGAATTTTCCTCAAAAATTCCTAAAATTCTTTTCTTTCTTTTATACCACAGCAATTTGTCACACATTTAAATGACATCACACTCTTTCTCCATTTACAGCTACGATTAATGTGGAGCATCGTTAGGGGAAAAAAAAGTCAGTTCCTGTTCTCACTTGTGTTATAGCAGCTGTAAAAGATGGTTCTCTCACCAGCCTCCCTTATTTTTTCTCTCAGAGAAAAAGCATCCTGTGTCAAAACCTGTTACTGACACTGGAGACTCCTTCTTTAAACGTTTATTTAACATCGACTTTACATGATATACAAATTCACCATTTTTAATCGTTTTTTGTGACTCTGTGAGTGAGACCATACAAACAATAACGTCATATCACAATGAGTGCATTAATATAAACCTGCTGCTAGTGTCAGAGCTGCTGTTACAGTACAGGTTTGAGGATTCAGCACAACAGCACTGTGATGTCATAATGGGAAAATTACTATAGTGTTATAAAGTGTTTTATTTTTATTTTTGGCTTTTACACCGAATTCTGATCCTGGGAAAGAAATTAGAAAGATTTTAGGAGCTTAATTTGCTTTCAGCTCAGGGTGTAAAGTACACACAGGGATTCCCCAGGCAAGAGCATGCCCAGGTTTTACGATCGCATGTGAAGAATGAGGTTCCCATAAAGAGCATTAGCGACTCTGATTATTGCTGATCCTCTCGTTAATGCAGGGACTCCTCGTCCGTACAGAGAGTGTCCCTGACTCCGCTCTCTCAGGGAACTCTGACGTCTTATCTGGGCTCTCAGTAGCATACATTCCCTCTTCAAGGTCACTCCAGGAGCGGCCCGCACCCGGCCGTACGCTTCCCGAAAGGCCAAGTGCAGTCACCGTGATGTAAATAGGTAGCAGATGTGAGTGTGTAAATTTTAACCTCCTCCAAGTTTGTTTTTCCGCTGTCGTCGCCGCCGCCTTGCACACGATTTTACATGTCACTCAAGCTGGAAGCAATTCTCTGATGTCTGCCACTGATGGTGGCTGTGAATGAGAAAGCTTTGAATCATGGGATGCCGCCTCGCGGTTGTAATCACCCTCAGCGGAAAAAAAAAGAGTGGGGTGGACGTGTGTACTCCAGCTGCACTGCTGATGCTGTTTAAACGAATGGGCTTTGAAAAAGGGCAAACCTCAGGATCGTTTTTTGTTTGTTTGTTTTTTAAAATGCCAAATTAAATCCCATAAACGTGACTGAAAGCCTTTCATGCTAGTTACAAAGCATTATACATTTGTTAATTGTGGCCCATGTTTTGACCTAAAATGCGTCATGGAAAGCTGAATGCAACAAAACGGATCCGAATCTTCGATTGCAAATAATGGGCGTGGCTTATTTGATTGACAAGCGGTCAAAATGGACCGAGATTGTTGAACTTGTCTCTTTGACATAAGCACATCACTACATGTGCAAAGCAACCAGTGAAATAAATAAATAAAGGGAACCTCCTTTTCAAGTGTGGTTCGAACGCACTCAGAAAAAGATACGACTCTGAATCGACTCGCCTGCAGGAAGTGAATCACTCATGTTTTGTAGTTGTAAAGATACTAAACCGAGCCAAGGCACCGAGCTGTAGTGCTACAGAAATGCCTTTCCCTGAGATGTGAATCTGCAGAAACGGACAGAATAAACATTTCAATGTTTTAAACGAGTCATTTCTTTAAATTAGTCATTTTTAAACGAGTTATTTCTAAATGAGTCATTTCTTTAAACAAGTAATTTTTAACAAGTCATTACTAAACAAGTCATTTCTTCAAACGAGTCATTTTTAAGCAAGTTATTTTTAAACGAGTCATTTCTTAAAACGAGTAGTTATTTCTAAACAAGTCATTTCTTCAAATGAGTCATTTCTAAACGAGTCATTTCTTCAAATGAGTCATTTTTAAGCAAGTTATTTTTAAACGAGTCATTTCTTAAAACGAGTAGTTATTTCTAAACGAGTCATTTCTTCAAATGAGTCATTTCTAAATGAGTCATTTCTTCAAATGAGTAGTTTTTTAATGAGTTATTTCTTCAAACGAGTCATTTTTTTAAATCTTTTTTTCCAGAGGATTTTTGATGTTTTTGTTTTGTTTCAACTATTGCTATTGTGCAGGTCGGGAATATTATTTACTCTGGTGGCCTGGAAGCAGTGTTCTTGCCGTATCCCATGATTCAAAGCTTTCTTTATCAGCTAACATCAGTAGCAAGATTAGAGGAGTGTTTCCAGCTTGACCGATAAGCCCAGTGAACCACGGCACAGCTCCACAAGCTCCAGGAGATTGCTGGAGGGTCAGAGCGCTACAGACTTTGGCTTTTTCTCTGATCTGATTCGTCTGATTCATCTCTGAGAATAATTCTCGTGCTCTCTCTCACCGTCGATCTGGTGAATAGACATCGAGTTCCTTAACGATCAAAGTCGGTTGTCTGAAAAGTGCACACCATAGAGCATGTGCTTCAGAGATTTGGCATAGCTTGTCTTTTTCCCCTGGTGTTCACTAACATAAGCCAGGCTGAACCGCTCCGGATAATTATGCTGAACATTTTTCCACTGCTGCTATTGCTCTATAAAATGACCGATAAAAGCCCTCGCATCCAGCAGGAGAAGCTTCCTGTGCTTTCTGTTAAATAGCTGATGTGATGACAGTAAATCGTGGAGAAAGCTTGGAAGAGTGCCACTGTTTTGAATCAGTGTTGTGATATCAGTGATATTTTACACCGATGTTTCCTGTAGCTACGGTTTAAAAGGTGGAAAGTAGTAAAAAACTTTTCCTGCATACACACTCAGCGGTGTGTGACAGCACGGACTTCCTCGTATTTAACTCTCATTAGAGCTGGCTGAATTAATCAAACATTTCTACGTCACTGATAATTTACTTTCTGAAAGTAAGAGGAAAACTTCACACTCACTCAAATGCAGTGTTTTTACACTCTGGAAGGGATTGTTAAAAACAGATTTGATTGGTTAATCAACCAATGGCAACCAGTGAAAATACAGAAGCAGCAAGGCTTTAGTTCATCTTCAGGTCAATAAATACTGCCTAGATCTGACATCTCTTAGGTTTACTGAGCTGCTCTCTGTTACTTAGTCCAGCTGCATTCTCTCATTTACTGTTTTGTATTGTGTTGTGTTGTGTTATTTACTGTAGTGTATGAATGGATGGATGGATGGATGGATGAATTTCTTGTTGGATGGATTGACTGATGGACAGGTGGTCATTTTAATGATGGTTGGAAAAATAAAAGGATGGTTGGATAGACAAGTAGATAAGTATATAGATGGATGGGTGGGTGATTGGATGGATGGATGAATGGTTTTATCACTCTTCTGGATGCCTATGTCACATACATTTTTAGGGTGGATAGGCAGCTAACTAGATGCATGGATTGATGGATGGCTTTGTGAATGAACTGATGAATGGACTGATGCATGCATACATTAATGGACCATTGGATGTAATAAATGGCAGCTGGATTGATTGACAGCCTAGTGGTTGGATATATAGATGGATGGATGGATGAATGGATGGCCCTGTGGATGGACTGATGGATGTACTAATGGCTAAATAGATGGATTGGCAGCTGAATGGAGTGATAGATGGTTAGCTGAATGGGTGATTCAATGGATGAGCAGTTGTGTAGAATGATGGATGGACTGATGGATGCTGGATGGATTAGCGGATGGATGGATGGATGGATGGATGACTCTGTGGATGGACTGTTGGGTGGACAGATACATGCACTCATGGATGGACAAATGGCTAGATGGTTTGATTGGCAGCTGGACAGATGAGTGGATGATTCAGTAAATCATTGTATGGGCATCTGAGTGGATGAATGGATGGATGGATGGATGGATAGATGGATGGAGGGACTGATGGATGGATGGATAGATGGATGGAGGGACTGATGAAGCACATAAATTGAACCTAGTATTCATGAATGTTGAGGTCAGATACAGATAGATTTGTCCTCGTCAATGTCCGTGGTTAAAAGTGCTATACAAATAAAATTGAATAGAATTGAATATCTTCATGTAATTCAAATGACAGAACGTTGTTAAAAACTTTATACTGTTGCTAAATGTTCTTCAGACCTGTTGTTGGTTTTGGAGTATTTGACTCATTAAATTTACACGTTTACAATGTGCATGTGGAGTGTGTGATGAATAGAGTAGTGATGAATTCTGTGAAAAACAGAATTAGTGAACCGTGGCTTTTCTTTAGGATCCTGAACTTTAATGAGCTTTAAATGAGTGTTTTGCAGTGCAGAGTTTAGAAGCTCTCTACTCCTTCTGGTTTGTGCTGTTCTCCAGCCAGAGCTGAAAAATGTGCCTGGGATCTGCTAGAGCGAGCTGAACAGGCTGCATTCCTGTTACTTTGTGGTTTGAGACCCTAATTTTGAGCAAATGTGTGCTCACTGTGGAAAAAAAGAACATGTTGAGAGCAAAATAGCACAAAAACCCACGTCCTCAGTTAAGGCCGTGTCTCCTGCTGGAGAAATACGTTGATTAGACCGCTTGTGTTTGTGCGTTTTCAGTGTGTAGGACAGGCAGAACAGTGCAGTGTGTGTGTGTTAGTGTGTGTTTATGCTGATTAAACACTCTAGTCCGGACCTGTTGAGAAGTTTATGCAAGTCATATTTGTTGTATGTTGTGAAATTCAGCCGCTGGAAAAAACAAAAAATCCAGTTCTAAACTGGATATTATTTGTTTCAGAAACAAGCAGCTTGGGTTTCTCCTGTGTTCGGCTCAGAGACGGTCTTTGCTCTGCAGATTTTTCCCAGTGAAATAATTTAACAAACTTAATCTCATAAAAAAATTCCACCATCGTCACACACGTTTGCTCAGTGTGTTTGCGTTTAAGCAGCCGGTCCGTTTTCTTTGCACTCGTTTACTCGTGTCTGTCCATCTGAGGTGAAGTGTGATGCACAAAAAAATTGATTATGAGAAATAATTTAAAGCAGAGGGTCACTGAGTTTAAGAGAGGGCGTTACATTCAGAATAGAGAAAACAGTTCAGGTCTTAGCTTTCAGGAGGACAAGTACTGACAGACTCAGAGGCCACGCCCCCTTCACTCAGACTGACAACACAGAAACCACGCCTCTTTTAAAAGATTTTCAGACACAGGGGTCACGTCTGCTTTTCTTAGACTGATGCACAGAGACCACACCCTTTTTCATAAGATTGACAGCCACAGAGGCCACGCCTCCTTTGTTGAAACCAGCAGACACAGAGGCCACGCCTCCTTCAATGGAACTGATACATAGAATCCATGTTTCTTTGAATAATATCATCAAACATAGAGGCCACACCTCTGTCACTGAGATTGATCCAAAGAGACCACGCCTCTTTCAGTGATATTAACAGACACAGAGGCCATGCCTCTTTTACTGTGACCCACAGACACAGACCACGCTTTCTCCATTTAAACCAACAGACTCAGAGGCCACACCTCTTTTACTGTGACCTACAGACTCAGAGGCCACACCTCCTTTACTGTGACCTATAGACTCAGAGGCCACACCTCCTTTACTGTGACCTATAGACTCAGAGACCACGCATCCTTCACTGTGACTGATACGTAGAGACCACACCTCTTAATAATATCAACATATACATAGGCCAGGCCTCCTTCACTGTGACCAGACAGACACGTAGGCCACCTCCTTTTCTGTGACTAGTTCATAGAGACCACACCTCTTTCAATAATATCAAGACACATAGACCACGCCTCCTTCACTGTGACTGACAGACACATAAGCCACGCCTTCTTCACTGTGACTGACAAACTCAGAGGCCACACCTACTTCACTGTGACTGACATGTACATAAGCCACACCTTTTTCAATGAGACTGATACATAGAGACCACACCTCTTTCAATAATATCATCAGACACATAGGCCACACCTCCTTCACTGTGACCTACAGATGCACAGGCCACTCCTCCTTTCCTGTGAGTGATACATAGAGACTGCACCTCTTTCAATAATATCAACAAACACAGAGGCCACGCCTATTTTATTGAAACTGACAGACACTGAGGCCACGCCTCCTTTATATAACTTTTTTATAAAACACTTCAGAGGAGAACTTTCCTTTAACCAGAGCAAAAATACAATTTTATTTTTCTCCAAGGGAAATTTGTGATCTAGTTGTCTGCCTCTCTTTCCTTTTCTGTCTGCCATTTTGTCTTTCTTTTCATTCTTTCTTTTACTAGCTCTATTATTCTTTTACTATTTTTTTTTCTTCCCCCAACCCCGGTCAATTCTTCCCTGGTTTATATTTTTGTCTGTTCATTTCTTTTCTTTATTGAATGTATTTAATGAAGGAGCTCGTCCCTCGTCTATCAGCTGCATGCCGTCCTGCCGGTGCAGGAACTCAGGAAGATTCTTACACACTCTGTAGTTTTTCCTGTGTTCAGTTTTTCGCATGTATTTTCATGTTAGTTTCGGGTTTTGTAAATCCCAACATGTGCCTCACTTTTCCCATGAGGACAGAAGTGTGGAATTGCAGATGAGACCAGAAATAGAGACCAGAACCGAGGGTCTTCTCGGGTCAGTCCAGGAACAGAGGAGCGCTGGAGAGTTTCAGCATGGACAGAGACTGAGCACCTGAATATGTCCTTTTATTTTACTGTCATGAACTGATAAAACCTCTCTCTCTCTTTCCTTCTCCATCTCTCTCTCTCTCTCTCTCTCTCTCTCTCTCTCTCTCTCTCTCTCTCCCTCTTCCTCTCTCTCTCTCCCTCCCTCCCTCCCTCTCTCTCTCTCTCCTCAGACACGTGATGATTTCCTGGGTCAGGTGGACGTTCCACTGCATCAGATCCCAGTGAGTGACAGAGCACTTTACTTTATTTTCCTCATAAACGTGTAGGTTCCAGTCGTGTGCGGCTCTCAGGTCTGACGTGACCACACGTGACCCCCACGTCTGTTATTAAGTGTGTTAAAAGCACTGGTGGTGGATGATGAGCGGTGTTTAATCTGGGTGTTTTTAGCCTCCGGCTGTATTTATAGCTGCTGAAGCCCTTATTTAGACCAGCGTGGTGCACAGAGCCGTGTGTTGTGGCTGTAAATGGGAAAATCCGTCACGTTATCAACACGCGCATAAATATTTACACCAGCACACTCGGCCTTTTTAGATTTCTCTGTATTTCACCTGTTTTTAAATATTATTTCTTGTTGTTCCAGACAGAAGCACTGGGCAGCGAGAGACCCTACACATTTAAAGACTTTCTGCTCCATCCAAGAAGGTCATTATTACTGTTATTATTATTATTATTATTATTGTTGTTGTTGTTGTTGTTGTTGTTACACAATACACAATTTAAAATGAAAAAGTAAAAATAAAATAAAAATAATATACAAAATAAAAAATGCACAGAATTATTACAAATTTGTAAACAAAAAAATATTATTATTATTATTATTATTATTATTATTATTATTATTATGTGTTCATAAATAGATTAAGAAATTGTGATAGAATTCTTTACAACTTGTTACAGATAATAAACACAATATATTAATGTAAAAAGAATTTTTATAGACATATAAAAAACTACAAAAATTAAAATAAACCACATCTTAGTAAAATGATAACATTTATTATTATTTTTATTATTATTACACAATACACAATTTAAAATGAAAAAGTAAAAATGAAATTTATAATAATATAAAAAATTAAAAAACAGAATTATTACAAATTTGTAAAAAAAAAATAAATAAATAAATAAATAAATAAAACGTGGTAGTAAACACAATGTATTAATTTAAAAATATTTTTATATATATTTTATAGAAATAGAATTATCTTCATAAAATTATTATATATTATTATTATTATTATTACACAATACATAATTTAAAATGAAAAAGTGAAAAAAAAGAATAAAAATAAAATTATTACAAATTTGTTGGGGAAAAACAATTTATTATTATTATTATTTTTATAGTTTAATTACTTTATTTCGATCTAATTCATCTGGTGTTATTTTGGGAGTGTGGAAAAGTCCAGCTGTTTGTCATTAAGCTGTTTATTTTGTAATAACATCTCCATCATACGGTTCGTTGCTCACTTCACGTGTGTCTTCATTTAGAAGTTTCAGAGAATTGCGTCTGTGTTTCGTGTGTGTCTGTGAACGTCGCATTTTTTAAATATTTGTTCCATGCAGCCACAAGTCACGGGTCAAAGGTCACCTGCGGTTAAAGATGACCTACCTGCCCAAGAACAACGGGTCAGAGGAGGAGCAGAGCGAGCAGGTGGAGGAAGTGGACGTAAGTTTTGGATTGCTGTGTTTATAAACCGACACGACTGAGTAGAGATCTCAGACCCTTTATTTATACACATCATCTCACCCAGGCTGTGTCCCAGTCCACTCTACAGCTCAGTAATCAGGGCTCTCTCTCTCTCTCTCTCTTCCTCTCTCTCTTCTCTTCTTCTCTCTCTGTTTCTCTGTCTCTCTCTCTCTCTCTCTGTTTCTGTTTTTCTCGCTCTTCTCTCTCTCTCTCTCTCTCTCTCTCTCTCTCTCTCTCTCTCAGTTTCTGTCTCTCTCGATCTTCTCTCTCTCTCTCTCTCTCTCTCTGTTTCTCTCTCAGTTTCTGTCTCTCTCTCTCGTTTTCATTCCTAAAGCTTCAGCTATAACTGAAACCGGAGACTCCTTCAATCAGCGTTAAATGAGCGTCTCCTTAAGAACAGATCACGATCACACGTAACGCTAGCTTTATGTGTAGCGTTCGCCATATGAGTCATTGTGAGAGAGCTGTTGCTATGGAAACGTGTCACAGCGAGCACATTAAGTGGACATTTGTGATTTGTAGCTGCACTGCTGCGATTTCTTTCCCCATCGGATTTGGTGAAATAGCATCGTGTTCTCGTTGTGGTGTTTTTTTCGCTGTCGGTGTTTTCCAGTAAACAGACGTTTCACTGTGTTCAGCTCTGCAGCCTTCCAAAAATAAGCTGATCAAACAGAGCCGCGCGAGGCGCAGAGCAGCTTCCTGGGATGTTTTCAACTCAGTTTTCCACGTTAGCGTAGTATAACTGGAGGGAAACGTTTCTGGGAATGAAGAAAGAGCGTGAAAGAGAGCTTGTCCGTCGTACAGTGACTCCTGTGTTTTAAAGCAGCGGGCCCCCATGCCTGTGAGTCTGGAGTTATATTTGCCCCGTGGCCTCAGGTGAGGATTCACTCGAACCCGCTACCCTTCTATCCTTCACCCACTCTGAAATCTGCACTCCTGACCACAAAATCGGAGCGCTCTCATCGTGTTGCTATAGAAATAGCACTCGCTGTACTGTATCACACTCCAGCAGTATGCCCTTAGGACCAATTCCAAAGAAATCGCGTGAGGTGAATCATTTAAGGAATCGATTCTGTAGTCAAATCATTTTCAGGAATCGACTCTGGAGTTGAATCACATTAAAGATTCGATTCCTCATTTGAATCGTTTTAAGAAATCAACTCTATAGTCGAATCATTTCAAGGAGTCGATTTCATATTTGAAGAGCGAGAGAGAGAGAGAGAGAGAGAGAGAAAGAGAGCGAGAGAGAGAGAAATAAGACTTGTTTTTTCTGTATTTGTGATGAGTAGGTTGTTGACCGAAACAGGGTTTTGATCAGACTGAGCATGTCTGAATTGTTTCAGGGAGTCATTACGAGCAGTGCATTGTGGGTATTCTGTATGTAAAGACTGTGGGATTATGGGGTTTCATAGGCGTATGTTCAGACGTGTCCAGACGTCTCTCTCCACTGCTTGATATTTTGTCCTGCAGCCTGGCTGGGAGTTCCTGGAGAGTCAGGACGTGTGTGGGCCATGTCAAACACACCAGCTGCCCGCGCTGCCCCCTGGCTGGGAGGAGAGGCAGGACAACCTCGGCAGAACTTACTACGTCAACCATGAGAACCGAACCACGCAGTGGCACAGACCCACCACCCAGTAAGAGAACATCACAGCAACATGGAACATCACAGGAACCTTTTACACTAAAACTACTCACTGGGGCTGTGGTACCTTAATAAGGAACTTTCACCTTGAATGTTTATACTTTAACATATCCTTCTTAGAATAAAGTTTTAAAGGGACACTACATGGAATGTTCTAGTAACTAAAGGTACTAAACACTGCTTAATGATACCCTTCATAAGCAAGAGAAAGTACAGATGAGTTCCTTTTTCCTATAAGAGACATGTTTATTACATGAAAAGTCAAGTCAAAGAAGCTTTATTGTCACTTCAACCATATATAGCTGATGTAGTACACTGTGAAGTGAAACAACGTTCCTCCTAGACCAGAGGTGCTACACAGAACACACAGACAAACATAGAGCTATACATAGAGATAAAGACTAAACTATACTTAAGGAGCAATAAATAAACTAGACATAGAACAGAAGTGCACAGAATGACAAGACAAGACAGTGCAGACAAACAACATATAGACCAACTTTTGTTCAGATAGAAGTGTATACAGTGAGTGCAAATAAGAAACTGACACTTTGTGCAAAGAACAGTGTATACAGTGAATGCAAATAAAGTGACACGTGTAAACAGGATTAATATAAAAAATATAAAGTGAAATGTAAAGTGACATGTTCATGCAAACAGGACAATTTAGTGTGTGTGTGTGTGTGTGTGTCCAGCACAGTTCAGTTCTTCTTGGAACACAGTTCTCAGCTTGTGCATGTGTGTTATGTATGTGTGTGTGTGTCCATGTCCAGCACAGTTCAGTTTCTCCTGTTGAGATCAGATCTTGGTTGTGTGTGTGTGTGAGTGTTTAGTTCAGCTCAGTTCTCTGTTGAGATACCTGATTGCCTGAGACTGTTTAACAGTCTGGTTGTGCAGGTCCGAATGCTTCGGTACCTCTTACCGGATGGCAGAAGGGTGAAGAGTGTGTGTGAGGGGTGTGTGGGGTGTGTAAGAGTGTGTGTGGGGTGTGTAAGAGTGTGTGTGAGGGGTGGGTGGGGTGTGTAAGAGTGTGTGTGAGGGGTGGGTGGGGTGTGTAAGAGTGTGTGTGAGGGGTGGGTGGGGTGTGTAAGAGTGTGTGTGAGGGGTGGGTGGGGTGTGTAAGAGTGTGTGTGAGGGGTGTGTGGGGTGTGTAAGAGTGTGTGTGAGGGGTGTGTGGGGTGTGTAAGAGTGTGTGTGAGGAGTGTGTGGGGTCAGCCACAATGCTGTTGGCTTTGCGGATGCAGTGTGTGGTGTAAATGTCCGTGATAGAGGGGAGAGAGACTCCGATGATCTTCTCAGCTGTCCTCACTATCCGCTGAAGGGTCTTGTGATCCGAGACGGTGCAGTTCCCAAACCAGGCAGTGATGCAGCTGCTCAGGACGCTCTCGATGGTCCCCCTGTAGAAGGTGGTCAGGATGGGAGGTTGAAGGTGAGCCTTCCTCAGCCTTCGCTGGAAGTAGAGACGCTGCTGGGCCTTTCTGGTGATGGAGCTGGTGTTGAGTGACCAGGTGAAGTTCTCCGCCAGATGGACACCAAGGAATTTGATGCTCTTGACGATCTCCACAGAGGAGCCATCGATGTTCAGTGGAGAATGGTCACTCTTTGTTCTCCTGAAGTCAACAACCATCTCTTTAGTCTTGTTCAGAGACAGGTGAACATCGAGAGCGAGCGAGCGAGCGAGAGAGAGAGAGAGAGAGAGAGAGAGAGAGGGATGGATGGATGGATGGATGGATGGATGGATGGATGGATGGATGGATGGATGGATGGATGGATGGATGGATAGATAGACAGACAGACAGACAGACAGACAGACAGACAGAGAGAGAAAGAGAGAGGGATGGATGGATGGATAGATAGATAGATAGATAGATAGATAGATAGATAGATAGATAGATAGATAGATAGATAGATAGATAGATAGATAGATAGATAGATAGATAGATAGATAGATAGATACTTTATTCATCCCAATGGGATATTCTGTCTACCATATGAAGGTTCCAGGTTCTTTAAGGTTCCTGCATTTATCCGTTCTCTGGAATGAAGGTTCTGAGAAGGTTCAGTACGGCCGGTAGCTTCACTAAACTTTTAAATTCCTCCTTGAAGCCTATTTATTTACCTTATATTTTTTATCTTTAATCTTCTATCTTCTAACACTTTTTTTTTAACATTCAGGTAAAAGATCCACATGTGTGAAACATCTGTCCTTGATGGTTCCACAGCAGCAACAAGGACTGGTCCGGTTTAGTTCCTCTATTTCATAGGGGATATAAAGAAACCCAGCTGTTGATTTGCTTTCCGTAACAACAGCTCACCGGTTTCCATGGCAACCACGCAGGATGAAAGAGTTGACGCATGGTAACAGGACAGGTTTGCCAGTTTATTAGGTACAGAGCACTTTGTAGGTCTACTGTAGCTCTGTAGAAAGTATTGGCGCCCCTCGGCTAGTGGAAAGGAGAGACGGAGAGTGGAGGTGTGGGTTTCTAATAAATTGGCAACTCAGGGAATGAAAGGATTACTTACAGTAAAATGCTGCCCCCTGCAGGTGGAGAATGTCCTTACAGCCTTGTGCTGGAGTTTCTTCCATATGCTGTGTGTGTGTGTGTGTGTGTGTGTGAGGCAATGTTCACACACTCACCTGTGTACTTTATGTACATGGAAGATACAATTTCATACATTACATTTGTACTGTAACACACTCTAAACTCAGGTGCTACAGTGTACAGAGCCGAAAACAAGGAAGTGGTGTGTGTGTGTGTGTGTCCAGGGACGTGCAGAGAGAGGCGGAGCTGAGGCAGAGCACACACGTACAGCTTCCTTTCATCACACGCAGACAAATCTCTGATCACGATGAGAACAACGAGCGCAGAGAGTCACCTGAGGTATATATACACACACACACACACTTATAACACACATAAGCACATGTGCCTGCACAAACCCATCTTTAACATCTATTTGCCTGTGTGTGTGTATATATCTTGATATCTTGAACATGCCTCTGTGTGTGTGTGTGTGTGTGTGTATCCTGAACATGCCTGTGTGTGTGTGTGTGTGTGTGTGTGTGTGTATAGAGCTGGGAGATCATCACTGAGGATGAGGGAACTCTGTACAGCAGTCAGAATCAGGTCTCTCCTCCTCCTCCACACTCTCCGCTGGATTACACCACGTTCTCTGAGGAGTTCTGCAGGTTACAGGTCGGTGGTGAGAGGCGCACCTCCGTCACTGTGAGTACACACACACACACACACACACAATAATAATAATAATAATAATTGTAATAAAAGAAGAAATCGTCAGTTTTAAATTTTGGGAGCTTATTCTGTCTGTCTGTCTGTCTGTGTGCGTGTGTGCGTGTGTGTACACTAACCGCAGGGTCATGGCAGTCGGAGAGGGAGTGCACCATTGCTGACTGTAGAGGAACATCCAGTTCATCCTGTGGTGAGAAAATATTCTCATGTTATTACAAGTTTATAAACTAATTTTTTATTACATTTTATAACACACAGTGAAACAGGAGGGAAATTACTGTGGTATAAAGTGTCATTCTCTCTCTCTCTCTCTCTCTCTCTCTCTCTCTCTCTCTCTGTCACACATAAACACACACTCTGTCTCTGTCCTTCATCTCTCTTTGTCTCCCTCTATCTCTCTTTCTTTCTCACTCTTTTTCTGTTTAACTTTTCTGTCTGTCTCTGTCCTACTACTTCTTCTCTCTCTCTCTCTCTCTCTCTCTCTCTCTATCTTTTCTGTCTCTGTCCTTCTCCCCCTCTGTTTCTCTCTCTCTCTCTCTCTCTCTCTCTCTCTCTGTCTCTCTCTCTCTCTCTCTCTCTCTCTCTCTGTAGATGTTGCCCACGACCCCCGGTTTGCCCCCTGGCTGGGAGGAGAAGCAGGACAGTAAGGGTCGAATTTATTACATCAACCACAAGAGCAGAACCACCACCTGGACCCGGCCACTCGTTCAGGTCTCTCTCTCTCTCACACACACACACACACACACAAACACACACACACACAAACACACAAATGTTTGCAATCATGGACTCACAATTTTGTTGTTTCTTTTACATTTGTAACATTATTGTTTTTTACTGGCGTTGGATGCCTATATCTCATTAATAGCTCAAGACAATACAAACAAATAAACAAACAAACAAACAAATAAATAAATAAACGGTCTCTTGGGTGTGAGACGCACCTTGCTGTAATAACAGAGGTCCTTTGTTTTGGCGTTATTCCCACAGTTGATCCAGCCGGCTGAAGGAGTCGTCTCGTCTCCAGGGGGCGGAGTCTGTGGTCGCTCTCCGAGCCCCACGGTGTATGCCCCGCCCCAAGCCTCACCCCAAGCCTCGCCCATGCACTCCCCTGGCCCTCAGCACACACACACCTTCGATTTCACAGGCTCCATGCCTCCAGGGTGGGAGGTCCGGAGCGCTCCAAACGGCCGGCCCTTCTTCATCGACCACAACACCAAGAGCACTACGTGGGTGAGTGTGTGTGTGTGTGTGTGTGTGTGTGTGTGTGCGCGCATGAGAAAGACTCTGGATGATATCATCTATCACACATTTGGATTTTAGTGATGTTAACACAGATTTTTAATTTTTTTATTTTTATTTTTTAATATTTATTTAAAAAAATGTATTAAACATAAAAATGAAATAAAAAATAAAATGTATTAAATATGTAACTGAAATAAAAATAAAATGTATTAAATATATAAATTAAGTAAAAATAAAATGTATTGAGTATATAAATGAAATAAAAAAATAAAATGTATTGAATATATAAATGAAATAAAAAAATAAAATGTATTGAATATATAAATGAAATAAAAAAATAAAATGTATTAAATATATAAATTAAGTTAAAAAAATAAAATATATTGAATATATAAAAGAAATTTAAAAAATGTATGAAATATATAAATGAAATAAACATAAAATGTATTAAATATATAAATGAAATAAAAAATAAAATGCATTAAATATATAAATGAAATAAAAAATAAAATGTATTAAATATATATAAATGAAATAAAAAAATAAAATGTATTATATATATATATATATATATATATATATATATATATATATATATATATATATATATATATATATATATATATAAATAAATGAAATAAAAATAAAATGTATTGAATGTATAAATGCAATAAAAAAAATAAAATGTATTAAATATATATAAATGAAATAAAAAAATAAAATGTATTATATATATATATATATATATATATATATATATATATATATAAATGAAATAAAAATAAAATGTATTGAATGTATAAATGCAATAAAAAAAATAAAATGTATTAAATATATATAAATGAAATTAAAAAACATTAAATAAAAATGTATTATGTATTAAATAAAAAATAACATGTATTAAACATAAAAATTAAATTAAAAAATATAACATTAAATAAAATTGTATCATGTACTAAATAAAAACGTATTACTTAATAAATAAAAAATAAAAAGTATAAAACATATAAATCAAATTAAAAAGTAAAATGTATTAAATATTTAAATGATATAAAAAATATAAAACATTAAATATTTAAATAAAAAAAAATAAAACATTTTAAATATATCAATTGAGTAAAATTAAACCGTATTAAATGAAAACTAAAACATATAAATTAAATAAATTGGTATTATGTATTAAAATTAAACGTGACATTACTTTGTTTTTTGCTGTTAAAAAAAAAAATGTCGTGTTGATGTCACGTCATACATCGTTAAAGTACGGGTTCGACTTCAATAATGAACACCACTTCCTGTGTCCAAACAGGAAGACCCCAGGTTGAGGATTCCTGTTCACATGAGGAAACAAGCCTCGCTCGACCCCAACGACCTGGGCCCGCTGCCGGTAAGGTCAAAGGTCAACCTTTCATATGCCTCGTGATCAAATTTGAACCTTTTACACTTGTGTATGAAACGGTCAGTGAATGAGCACCTGTGTGTGTGTGTGTGTGTGTTTTGATTCGTAGCCTGGCTGGGAGGAGAGGGTTCACAGTGACGGAAGAATCTTCTACATCGACCACAGTACGCGCACACACACACACACACACACACACACACATGATCAGTGTGTAGAACAGATGAAGATAATGAAATGTCTCTTCTACAGACACTAAGACCACACAGTGGGAAGACCCCAGACTGCAGAACTCCGCCATCACCGGACCGGTAAGTTCACACGTCTCGTCTCGTCTGGGGTTCTGAGATTTTTAATAAACTCACACACACACACATACAGACACACACACACACACACACACACACATGAAAGTGAGTGGGACTAAATTCATTGAAACATGTGTCCTGTTGTGAGTTTTATTCTCGCACGTGTGTGTGTGCGTATGTGTGTGTTTCAGGCCGTGCCTTACTCCAGAGACTACAAGCAGAAGTACGAGTATTTCCGCAAGAAGCTGAAGAAACCAGTACGAACACTTTAGTGTTCCACAGAACATCTGAACCAAACCTGTTACATTCCAGCACTGCATTTCATCTTTCTTTCTTTTTTTTCTGTTCCTTTTCTTCTCTCTCTCTCTCTCTCTCTATTTCTGCAGGCGGATATCCCGAACCGTTTCGAGATGTCCGTGAGAAGGAACGCTCTGCTGGAGGACTCGTACCGTCGCATCCTGTCTGTCAAACGGCCCGACCTTCTCAAGGCCCGCCTCTGGGTGGAGTTTGCAGGGGAGAGGGGTCTGGACTACGGGGGTGTGGCCAGAGAGTGGTTCTTCCTCATCTCCAAGGAGATGTTTAACCCTTATTATGGGCTGTTTGAGTACTCTGCTCTGTAAGTCAGTGATATAGACAAAGTAAGACGACACCATCACTCTGTAAAAATGTTTAACCCGAGTCCCGGATTTTCAGGGACAACTTCACGCTGCAGATCAACCCCAACTCAGGCCTCTGCAACGAGGATCATCTCTCCTACTTCAAGTTCATCGGGCGTGTGGCGGGGATGGCCGTCTACCACGGCAAGCTGCTGGACGGTGCGTGTGACCTCGCCGTTGCTTTCCTAACCGTTCCTAATCGCAGTCGGGTTTTAGTGTGAGATTTCACAGACGCTCCATGATACGTTTTTAATAAATACAAATGATTCCTGTCTCTCTCCAGCGTTTTTCATTCGACCGTTCTACAAGATGATGCTACAGAAGCCGATCACGTTACAGGACATGGAGTCTGTGGTGAGCCACGGGATTCCAATCCTGTGTCTTTAATAAAATGAATACATAAATACATACATACATAAATAAATAAATAAATAAAGTACAATCAAAATTTTTAGGAAAATTTAGAAACCTAATTGTTGTAGGTACAAACCAGTTGTTGCCAGATTATTGCCTAAGTGTGTGTGTGTGTGTGTGTGATTCCAGGACAGCGAGTACTTTAACTCTCTGAAATGGATCCTGGAGAATGACCCCACGGACCTGGATCTCCGCTTCACCATCGACGAGGAGCTCTTCGGACAGGTGATCATCCTCTTTACACCTGCTGCTTCACATTTCAGACTAGAGCGGTCATTTAGAAATGGACATTTAGAAGTAGACAGGATTTACACGTACAGAACAGAACAGGAAAAACATTCTCTTATTATCCTGACTCTCTGTGAAGCCGCTTTGTGGAAAGTGTCCGTTGTTAAAAGCGTCTCACAGATAAAATCGAATGGAATTGAATCCTTTTTCCCCAAAAAATAAAAACCAGAAGCTCTCTGCTGGAAAGATCTACAATCCCACCTTCACCTTCCGTCTTTGTCACGTCACAAATAATACATTCTCAAATTTAACCCCGAATTTGATCGTGAGTTAAAGCTCTGTTTTGTTTTCACGCTATTTGTAAAAGGTTTATATGGAAAATCTGATGTTCTGTGTAGGCTCTCACATTGAGCTTGAACACTTCCTGTTACAATTATCTCAAAAATCCTCATGTTTTCAGGGAACATCTGCTCTCTAATGGAAGGTTTAAAAACTTTTTATTTAAACACATTTTCCAGGTTTTAATAGCAGGCTCCCGGTGTTCAGGTGAAGCTGGAGTCATCTTCATGATGTTTGTACCCTGTGTGTTGTTGTAGACGCACCAGCACGAGTTAAAGCCGGGCGGCGCTGACGTGATCGTCACCGACTCCAACAAGAAAGAGTACATCCAGTAAGCTGACAGACGCTCGGTCACCTCGCGCTTAACGCCGTTACCTGTATAGCGTAAAAGATGCTGGTTTGTTTCAGGCGTAATTAATGCCCTGTGTTGTGTTTCGTAGCCTCGTGATGCAGTGGAGATTCGTGAACCGGGTTCAGAAGCAAATGTCCGCCTTCAAGGAGGTAAATACAACCGCTTCGGGGGATTTTCCCAGTCTTTAATGAGTAAAACCAGTTTCCCAGTCCTTTCTGAGAAAAAACAGTTTCCCAGTCCCTTTTGAAGAAAACCAGTTTCCCAGTCCTTTCTGAAGAAAACCAGTTTCCCAGTCCCTTCTAAAGAAAACCAGTTTTCCAGTCCTTTCTGAAGAAAACTAGTTTCCCAGTCTTAAATGAGTAAAACCAGTTTCCCAGTCATGAATGAGGAAAACCAGTTTCACAGTTCTTTCTGAGGAAAACCAGTTTCCCAGTCCTTAACATGGAAAACCAGTTTCCCAGTCCTTAACATGGAAAACCAGTTTCCCAGTCCTTAACATGGAAAACCAGTTTCCCAGTCCTTAATGAGTAAAACCAGTTTTCCAGACCTTTCTGAGGAAAACCAGTTTCCCAGTGGTTAATGAGTAAAACCAGTTTCCCAGTCCTTAATGAGTAAAACCAGTTTCCCAGTCCTTAATGAGTAAAACCAGTTTCCCAGTGGTTAATGAGTAAAACCAGTTTCCCAGTGGTTAATGAGTAAAACCAGTTTCCCAGTCTTAAATGAGTAAAACCAGTTTCCCAGTGGTTAATGAGGAAAACCAGTTTCCCAGTGGTTAATGATCAAAACCAGTTTCCCAGTGGTTAATGATCAAAACCAGTTTCCCAGTGGTTAATGATCAAAACCAGTTTCCCAGTGGTTAATGATCAAAACCAGTTTCCCAGTGGTTAATGATCAAAACCAGTTTCCCAGTGGTTAATGATCAAAACCAGTTTCCCAGTGGTTAATGAGGAAAACCAGTTTCCCAGTGGTTAATGAGGAAAACCAGTTTCCCAGTGGTTAATGAGGAAAACCAGTTTCCCAGTGGTTAATGAGGAAAACCAGTTTCCCAGTGGTTAATGAGGAAAACCAGTTTCCCAGTCCTTTCTGAGGAAACCCAGTATCACTCTGTACTGTAATAAGAGTCTCATGTTTTATTGATACTGGTCCATCACCCCATCATCACACGTCCCAGATGTAGAGTACAGTCTCTTCTTCACGTGTTTTTTACGTGAGCGTATCGTCCACTTTTCCTCACAGGGATTCTACGAGCTCATCCCACAGGACCTGATCAAGATCTTCGATGAGAACGAGCTGGAGGTGAGCTTCATTTACGTTCAGACTCAGTCTCAGGAGTCCGGCGGTTTCTGTCTAACGTCTCCTGTCCTGTCGCCTGTCTGACCCTCAGCTGCTGATGTGCGGTCTGGGCGACGTGGACGTTAACGACTGGAGAGAGAACACCAAGTATAAGAACGGTTACGGACCCAACCAACCCGTCATCCAGTGGTTCTGGAAGGTGAGTGTGGAGGAGCTGGGATTAAAGTCAGAGAAAATAAATATTAAAGTATAAAGTGTTTAAAGGTGAGATTCTGTTTTATCTTAAACACCATGTAAAGTTTAAATGGGAGACAGTCTCCTCAGGTACACGCTGAACTCACTGACCGGGCTGGTCACAGAACTGTCCAGTGGGTGTGGCCTAATATTCTAATCAGGACAGTTGATTGACAGCCTGCTACATCAGAAATCTCTCTCTCTCTCTCTCTCTCTCTCTCTCTCGGTGTCTCTCTTTGTCTATGTCTGTTTCTTTGTCTGCATCTTTTTATCTCTTTTCTATCTCTCTATCCTTTTCTCTCTCTCCCAATTCATCTCACATTGCCTGTCTACCACTCTCTCTGTTTCTCTCTTTGTTTTTTGTTTCTCTCTCTCTCTCTCTCTCTCTCTCTCTCCCTCTCTCTCTCTCTCTCTCTCTCTCTCCCTCTCTCTCTCTCTCTCTCCCTCTCTCTCTCCCTCTCTCTCTCTCTCTCTCTCTCTCTCTCTCTCTCTCTCTCTCTCTCTCTCTCTCTCTCTCTGTCTCTCTCTCTCTCTCTCTCTCTCTCCCTCTCTCTCTCTCTCTCTCTCTCTCTCTCCCTCCCCCTCTCTCTGTCCCTCTCTCTCTTTCTCTCTCTCTCTCTCTCTCTCTCTCTCCCTCTCTCTCTCTCCCTCTCTCTCTCTCCCTCCCTCTCTCTCTCCCCCTCTCTCAGGCTGTGTTGCTGATGGATGCTGAGAAGCGAATCCGGTTGCTGCAGTTTGTTACAGGAACATCTCGCGTGCCCATGAACGGTTTTGCTGAGCTCTACGGTAAGCCACGCCCCCTTTATCATTAATAAAAGAAGTGATTGGCTGATTATCAGTGCATTACAGATCAGAGTAAATAAACGCTCACAGTGAACAGCGTGTGTCTGAAACACTTCCTGCTGACTGTGGTGTGTTTATCCTGGACGTTTAGGGTCCAATGGGCCGCAGTTATTCACCATCGAGCAGTGGGGAACCCGAGACAAACTGCCCCGAGCTCACACCTGGTGAGTAACCCCGTTAATCTTCTTCCTGAGGGTCAACACATGGTCTAAAGGGTCTTGAGACTCAAAGGTTTTCTTCAAGCATTGACCTGCAGTATGACTGAATCCATTTTACTCTCAAACCTGACCAGTTTCCCAGTCTCTAATGAGGAAAACCAGTATCCCAGTCCTTAATGAGTAAAACCAGTTTCCCAGATCTTAATGAAGAAAAAACTGTTTCCCAGTCTCTAATGAGGAAAACCAGTATCCCAGTCCTTAATGAGTAAAACCAGTATCCCAGACTTTTCTGAGGAAAACCAGTATCCCAAACTTTTCTGAGGAAAACCAGTATCCCAGACTTTTCTGAGGAAAACCAGTATCCCAGTCCTTAATGAAGAAAAAACTGTTTCCCAGACCCTAATGAGGAAAACCAGTATCCCAGACTTTTCTGAGGAAAACCAGTATCCCAGACTTTTCTGAGGAAAACCAGTATCCCAGTCCTTAATGAAGAAAAAACTGTTTCCCAGTCTCTAATGAGGAAAACCAGTATCCCAGTCCTTAATGGGTAAAACCAGTATCCCAGACTTTTCTGAGGAAAACCAGTATCCCAGACTTTTCTGAGGAAAACCAGTATCCCAGACTTTTCTGAGGAAAACCAGGTATCCCAGTCCTTAATGAGTAAAACCAGTTTCCCAGATCTTAATGAAGAAAAAACTGTTTCCCAGTCTCTAATGAGGAAAACCAGTATCCCAGTCCTTAATGAGTAAAACCAGTATCCCAGACTTTTCTGAGGAAAACCAGTATCCCAGACTTTTCTGAGGAAAACCAGTATCCCAGACTTTTCTGAGGAAAACCAGTATCCCAGTCCTTAATGAAGAAAAAACTGTTTCCCAGACCCTAATGAGGAAAACCAGTATCCCAGTCCTTAATGAAGAAAAAACTGTTTCCCAGACCCTAATGAGGAAAACCAGTATCCCAGACTTTTCTGAGGAAAACCAGTATCCCAGTCCTTAATGAAGAAAAAACTGTTTCCCAGACCCTAATGAGGAAAACCAGTATCCCAGACTTTTCTGAGGAAAACCAGTATCCCAGACTTTTCTGAGGAAAACCAGTATCCCAGTCCTTAATGAAGAAAAAACTGTTTCCCAGACCCTAATGAGGAAAACCAGTATCCCAGTCCTTAATGAGTAAAACCAGTATCCCAGACTTTTCTGAGGAAAACCAGTATCCCAGACTTTTCTGAGGAAAACCAGTATCCCAGTCCTTAATGAAGAAAAAACTGTTTCCCAGTCTCTAATGAGGAAAACCAGTATCCCAGTCCTTAATGAGTAAAACCAGTATCCCAGACTTTTCTGAGGAAAACCAGTATCCCAGTCCTTAATGAAGAAAAAACTGTTTCCCAGACCCTAATGAGGAAAACCAGTATCCCAGACCTTTCTGAGGAAAACCAGTATCCCAGACTTTTCTGAGGAAAACCAGTATCCCAGACTTTTCTGAGGAAAACCAGTATCCCAGACTTTTCTGAGGAAAACCAGTATCCCAGACTTTTCTGAGGAAAACCAGTATCCCAGACTTTTCTGAGGAAAACCAGTATCCCAGTCCTTAATGAGTAAAACCAGTTTCCCAGACCTTAATGAAGAAAACCAGTATCCCAGACCTTTCTGAGGAAAACCAGTTTGTATCTAAACTGTGTCTCCAGAGATACCTTTGTCCTCTTGGTTGATGATGATGGTCACAGGGTCACACTGGACCCAGAGCCTCTTCATGTTCACATTAAACACTTATCTGATTTATTATTGTCAGAATTTCAGAGGAATGAGGAGGGTGAAAACTTACGTACCGTGTGTGTGTGTGTGTGTGTGTGTGTGTGTGTGTGTGTGTGTGTGTGTGTGTGTGTGTCAGCTTTAACCGCCTGGACCTGCCTCCGTACGAGTCGTTTGAGGAGCTGCGTGAGAAGCTCAACATCGCCATCGAGAACACTCAGGGCTTCGACGGAGTCGACTAGGGGCGTCACCATGGCGACGGTGTTACCACGGAGATCGTGGCGGGCGTACCGGCACTCACGTCACGTCACACCTCGAGGCGAGGCGACACGCGCCCGTCTGAGATTTTTTATTCTTTCCTTCAGTCAGGATCAGGGAGTGGAGGAAGCCCGAGCTCGAGAAAAATCCCACAAACGCTCTTCTTATCTATCACTGCATCCAGCTCCTCATCACCGGCTCGCGGCTTCCTCCACCGCGTTTACACACCTGGACTTCCTGTTTATTTCCAGTCCAAATAAACCACATGTCTGTAGACTCCATCATAAACACAGCATCTCAGCACACACACCTGAGTGGAGTGGAGTGTCTGCGCTCTACACACACACCATGTTTCAGTGTTCTTATCATGAATGAACAGCTTGTACAGCGCACTGCAGCATTTACACGTGGTCTTTACACGTGGATAATTAACTGGCCTACACGTGTCACAGCATCGCTCCTGATATTAACGTTAATGCTCATCAGCAGCGCCTCAGTGTTGTGATGAAGTGTAACACACAGCCTTCATCTCAGGGTCTGGTGGCAGTATTCGTCATAGACGCTCCTGTCTTCATCTTATCTTATCTCTCTATCTCTTCTGTCTCTCTATCCTTTCTCACTCTCTCTCTACCTGTTTGCCTCATATTGCCTGTCTCTCTCTCTCTCTCTCTCTCTCTCTCTCTCATTCCTGCTGCACGCTTTAAAGCGGCGTTTACGTGAACCTGGAAGCTTCAGGAAACACAAGGTCTTTGCTCTTCATATCAGATTTTGTACTTTAACACCTTTAGAGAGTCTTTTATAAGAAGTCTTAATCGGCGTCTGGGAGTCGGCCAGCGAGCTCGTCCTTCCCGGTCTTCGTTTTCCCGGAAGAAATCCTCAGCTTGGCCTGTTCTCGGATATGTTTACATGCTGAGCGTAAGCACTTTCTCTTTCTCGCTATGGAACTTTATCAGACTGTTAAACTTCAGTGCCCTCGTCCGTCCCTGAGATCAGATCCTCAGTTTCCTCGCTCCGTGTTAAAATACTAAAAATACTTTTTTCTTTATTAGGGAATTTTTATGGGAATATCCGCCCTTTAACGCCGAGGAGCACACATGAAAAAAAGCACAGAGTTTGTGTGGAGGACCAGAGGGCAAAATGGAAAATAAATAAATTAATAAATAAATATCTTATAAAAAAAAAAAAAAAAGATTAAAATAAATTCCTTACTTGCTGGTTTATAATCAATTCAAAATGATATGTAAAAAAATAAATAAATATAAATTCTGAGTAGTATTTTTTTTTTTGCCTGATGATTTTTAATAAAAAAAATATATTTTATATGAATTAACAGTTGAATAAATAATAATTTAGTAATACATGCAGGTTGTTTCTTTTTTTCTTTTCTTTTTTAAAATATATTTATAGTTTATTTGTTTTTTATTTTTTTTCCCCGCTCTGGTCCACCATTTTCAGCAATATTAAAGGGATAAAATGTGTATTAGTAACGAAAACATGCCTTTAATCTGGAATATAAATCATAATGGTTTAATCGGGTTTACGTGCCAGTGTTCTTGGCAACATATTTTTTTTGGGAAACAAATAAAGAGAAAATGGAAAAAATATCTCGTTTGTGTAGTTTCTTGTCTCCATGTTTCCAGCATCTTCTTCACACAGAGGTTCGGTCATTACACTGAGTAGCCACAAGAGGGCAGCAGGTTCACTGCAGCAGGTTTACACACTCCAGCGGGTTTTAGATGCTGTGTGTGATGAGTGAAGCGCTTATTCCATCACACACACACACACACACACACACTTCACTTTATTCAGTATGCTTGATGAGTGTGTGTGTGTGTGTGATGAGTGAAGCGCTTATTCCATCACACACACACACACACACACTTCACTTTATTCAGTATGCTTGATGAGTGTGTGATGAGTGAAGCGCTTATTCCATCACACACACACACACACACACTTCACTTTATTCAGTATGCTTGATGAGTGTGTGTGTGTGTGATGAGTGAAGCGCTTATTCCATCACACACACACACACACACACTTCACTTTATTCAGTATGCTTGATGAGTGTGTGTGTGTGTGTGATGAGTGAAGCGCTTATTCCATCACACACACACACACACACTTCACTTTATTCAGTATGCTTGATGAGTGTGTGTGTGTGTGTGATGAGTGAAGCGCTTATTCCATCACACACACACACACACACACACTTCACTTTATTCAGTATGCTTGATGAGTGTGTGTGTGTGTGTGATGAGTGAAGCGCTTATTCCATCACACA
>NC_080713.1:28741198-28778698 GCF_019097595.1 Hemibagrus wyckioides
CAACCCCGAAGTCAGGTGACAGGACACACACCATCCTATTCAGCCTCTCGGACCCTGGAGGGTCAAAGAGGGGAGGGGCTCCGGAGCAGCTCGGTGTGCTCATTGATACGGTCCCTGTCCAGCGCCGGATCTTCTTTCCTTTCGTATCCATGATTATGACTTTTTCATGTATTGATCTGCCATCGGCAGGTGACCTCTGACCCCGGCAACATTTGCATATCGGCAGTTCCAGAGGCCAAAGTGGAACAAACACACACACACAGGAAGAAAGAGTGATGAATAAAGATTAAATACCTGCGAAGTGTGTTCACCTTATCAGATTTTGTGTTCACCCTTCCAGATTTTCCAATTAAGGAATCCGAGTTGAGGGAAATCTTTCCGAGTTACATCCGAGTTTTAGTTGACTGCTAACGATGAACACTCAGATGTAAAGATTTCCCTCCTTAATCGGAATCCTTAATCCTTAATCGGAAAATCCGGAAGGTGTTCTCAACCCTGAGTGTGTTGTAATGTTCTTGTGATGATCAACACCAGCATACTTTTATCTCCATATAGTTACGTTTAATGTTGTGTTCATTATCACTTCACAAGCTATAAACACTCGATCCCTCACCGAACTCCCTCTCTTTTTTTCTGTCTTGAAGTAAATAATACCAAAAAAAAAATGCAGCTTGTCTTGTTGCCATAGAAACAGTGTAAACTGGGCATCCACTCTTCTGGAAAATCATAAAGTTACAGCTTTACCTCAGACTATTACAAAACACTGACACTGGAGACTCCTTCCTTCCAGAAATCTTCACCATATCGACATTTACACCGCTAACGTTTTAATTGCGCATGCTTTAGAGACAGAACGTCAATACCGAGCTGCGTCCATGTCCAAGCTGCTCTTATAGAAAACTGATCAACATCTCCTGACCGATCAGAGCGGATAAATCAGCAGCGTTGTGGTTTAAGGTTGATTCATGCTGAAGGTTCTGATTTGTAAACTAAGGCAGGAAATACCTTTCGCTGGGTTAGTGCAGAGATTTTGACACAGCTAGCATGCGTGACTTTTCATGCTAACGTTAGCTGGGTAATTTAAATTCACAGCTAAGATGTTGAGAGGAGTTTGTGTTTTTGACCGAATATCGATGGTAAAACAGAAAAGTCGTGAATTAATTTGGTCCTTAATTCAGCGGTTCCCACAACAATCAAGTAGAAAAGCCCAGCTGGTGAAGAAAAATGTGTGTGTGTGTGTGTGTGTGTGTTTATATCAGCAAACTAACCCTTCTCCGAATCAGAGAATTGATAAGGGAGAGCTGGACAGCTGGACAGTACACAAAATTATTGATCCTCCCCTCTTCTCTGTATGGAGGAGGAGAGTGACCTGACCTCCCACCGGACCCTCGGACCCACGACACAAAAGCCCAGCTGTGAGGTCTGTTCAGCCAAACGGGAGGAAAACACCCTTTTCCCACACTCAGGCATGGAGATTATAGAGGTGTCATGTCGATAGCTGTAACTGAAATGAGGTTATATAGATCCTCAGTCGGTCTGCTCAGCCACCTCGTAATGATGAATATCGCAGCATGTTTGATCCCAGAGATTCTGGATAAGATTTATATTCGGGTGTCGGTCAGAAAATAATGGTCAAAACTGATCAATCTCTAAGCATGATACAAAAGAGTTGTTTGAATTCAGGCTCTGATGCACAGTACTGGTGCCTGGGACAACACTAGCGCAGTATCTGGTCACATTTGATGTATTTGACGATCCCCTGATGAAGGATTATATGTTCATAGGTTATAAAGAGCAGGCTAGTATCAGATCAGGATAAACTGGTACTCAGAGTTCTGATATTACTGAGATATGTGTCTGGGGAAATGTTCACTGAATACAGGTGAAAAAAAATCAGGTTTTAACCAAAATTTAGTTTTTCCTACCGCTAATAACCACATTCAACTGCAAAGATAAATGTTAAGAAAGTTTGTGTGATTTTCTAGCTAGGTAGTTAGTTAAGGTTTTTCTATCTAGTTAGTTAGTGTAGTTCTATGGTAGTTGGTTAGTATGATTTTTAGCTCGGTGGTTACTGTATTTTTCTAACTAGTTAGTTAGTGTAATTTTGTAGGGAGGTAGTTAGGTAGGGTTTTTCTAGCTAGGTAGTTAATGTGACTTTCTAGATAGGTTGTTGGTTAGGGTTTTTCTAACTTGCTAGTTAGTGTGATTTTCTAGCTAGGTAGTTAGTGTTATCTTCTAGCTAGGTAATTAGTGTGACTTTTCTAGCTAGATAGTTAGTGTGACTTTTCTAGCTAGGTAGTTAGTGTACTTCTTTGGCAGTTAGTGTAATTTTCTAGCTAGGTAGTTAGTTAGGGTTTCTCTAGCTAATTAGTCAGTGTACTTCTTTGGTAGTTAGTTAGTATGGTTTTCTAGCTACGTAGATAATGTAATTTTTCTAGCTAGTTAGCTAGTATGATTTTCTAGCTACGGAGCTGATGTGATTTGTTCAATGCCCATGATGCTCTTGCATGTCACATGTCACATCATCATCAAAACAGAGATTCAGAACAGAATACAATCTGAACAGTTTACACAAACAAATAAAAAGACATTTACAAGAAACTGACCAAAAAGAAGAGAAGTGAGTGAATGAATTATTTGTGATTATTTCCTCACAGATGTTAGTGTGAGCAGAGACCTGTGGAGTGAAGAGGTGAGAGTTTAAGCTCTGTGACTTTTAGGTCATTAGACAGACAGGTAATGAGACAGAGACTGAAGTGGGTGATGATGATGATGATGATGATGATGATGATGATGAAAATCAGAACTCGTTTTCACTCATTTAAACTTATAATTCTTGTCAGTTTTGTTGTTGTTCAGTGAGTAGATCAGGTTAGAAATATAGTTTTCAGTTTAAGTGCTAGAACTTTACTTTTGACAGAGATACAAACTAAAGAGAAACATTTATCAAGAGAGAGAGAGAAAGAGAGAGAGAGAGAGAGAGAGTTCATGAAAATCTGTAGTCTTCAGAAGTATGTATATTACAAAATATCCAGGTTTGCATATTAACATATACATGTTTCGGTCAGGGCAGTATAGGGTTTGAATCCCGGGTTCGAACAGACAGGGGCCTTTCTGTGTGGAGTTTGCATGTTCTTTCTGAGTGGGTTTACTCCAAGTACTCCGGTTTCCTCCCACAGTCCAAAAACATGTACATTAGGTTGATTGGTAATTCGAAATTGCCCATAGGAGAGAGTGTGAGTGTGTGTGGTTGTCTGTCTATATGTGGTCCTTTGATGGACTGGTGACCTGTCCAGGGTGTACCCCTGCCTTTCACCCAGTGTGTGCTGGGATAGGCTCCAGCAGATCCCCGTGACCCTAATTAGGAATAAAGCGGGTATAGACGATGGATGGATGGATGTTTTGGTCAAATGAATTGTTGATAAATTTTATAGAAGACACATCACTGCTTCACTCACTCCACAAAACAATTTTGCTCATCCTGTGACATCATAATTCTCAGGGTATAAATAAATCTGTTGTTTTGCCTCTAAACAAAAACAAACTGGATTTAAATGTGCACTAATTAGCTTAATAGTTTTGTGACTTATAATAATAACAATGAAGACTTAATGAGAGTTATAAATAAATGTTTAATGTACAACAACAGGTAAAATATACAGATAGATTTTGTTGTTGTTTTGTGTGTAAAAGGTCTAACCCCAACACCCCCAATATGGATTAAAGTGTTTAATTATTAACTTAAAAGATTTGTGACTTCAATATTCAGGTTTTTTCACAAGACTTTTAAATGTTTTACATAAACAGCTTGATGTACTGTAAAAATACAAAAAAACAATAGAAATGATTTCCTGAGGTGTTAAAAAAACCCATTTTAAATATGGATGTAAATACATAATTACTGTGGTAATAGATTCATGACAATTCAATAAAGCAACAGCTTGAGTTCACATATCACAAACAACATTATTATTATTATTATTATTATTATTCCCTGAATACAATTATAACTGCATTTTCCTGCAAAGATAAATGTTGTGTAAGTTTGTGTGGTTTTCTAGCTAGGTAGATAGTTAGGGATTTTATAGCTAGCTTGTGTGATTTTATAGCTAGGTAATTAGTTAAGGTTTTTCTATCTAGTTTGTGTGGATTTATAGCTAGGTAGTTAGGTAGTTAGGGGTTTTCTAGCTAGTTTGTGTGATTTTCTAGCTAGGTAGTTACTTAGGGATTTTTAAGCTGGGTATAGCTATTTAAGCTTTTTTCTAGCTAGTATTTGTGATTTTCTAGCTAGGTGGTTGGTTAGGTTATGTATTTTTTGGTAGTTAGTATGATTTTTTTAGCTAGGTAGTTAGTTAGGGTTTTTCTAGCTAGTTTGTGTGGTTTTCTAGCTAGGTAGTTAGTTAGGGGTTTTCTAGTTAGGTAGTTAGCATGACTTTCTTGCTATGTATTTAGTTAGGGTTTTTCCAGCTAGGTAGTTATTGTACTTGGTAGTGGCTTAGTATGATTTTCTAGCTAGGTAGTTAGTGTACTTTTTAGCTAAGTAGTTAGTTAGGGTTTTTCTAGCTAGTTTGTGTGATTTTACTAGTAGGTAGTTAGTGTACTTCTTTGGTAGTTTGGACTCTGGAGTCATAAAAACACAAAGAACTTTCATTTTCATTTGTTTTTTTATCGTTTTGTTTTTATCGTTAGTAAATATCTAACCTAAAACAGGGTTTAAACTTTAAATTACAATTTATGTCACTGATAGATTTGTAGTTTATTGCATTCATTGGATTTTGTTTTAAATATAAGGTTGGACTCATTGATTTTAAGCACAGTGTAATGTTTTATCACAAATAACATCATTTTTATTTGATATTTTCTTTGTTATTAAATGTCTCCTAAAGGACTGGATTGAAATGCTTAATTATTGCTTACTAATTAATCATTAATTAATGGTTAATGATTCATATTTGCACAAATAAACTTCTTAATTAATGTGTTTTTATTTCTTGATCAGTTACACGATTTTCTGAGAAGTTTTTAATTGGCGGGGCGTGTCGTTGCCAAGGTAACTGTACTCCGTGCTCTGATAGAGGGAGGGGGCCGGGAGAGGGGGGGGGGTCATGACACGGGCACGGAGGAGGGATCCATCCGCCGTAGAAACTAGTCCCCAGGCTCGATGGTCAGCAGCTCGCGCAGAGGGTCAGTGTGTCACAGAGAGAGAAGCGAGAAGGTTGTGTCAGCAGCCTGTGTAGAGTTAGCTAGCATGCACGAACAACTTCAGTAAATGGCGCGTTTTAAACGGATTTTATTTCATCCGCTGCTGTTCCTCGCAGTGTTTTTACCAGGTAAGAGATTCTTTAGCTGCTTTATCACATGGCAAGAAATGTCAACTTTAAACATTAAAATAAAGAATATATTTAACAGTTTGCACTGTAAAAAAGTTAATAAAAGCACAGTGGGTGTTGATAAAGATTCAGAAAAGATGTTTACTGTGCATAATTTGCACAATACAGATATATATACACGGTTTAATTGGTCGTCTGTAATATAACATTGTGCAATAGCGTCGCTTTAAAAGTAACCGTTTTGTCTGTTGGTGTTTGAATTAGATTTGAAGGGCGCGCGTGCTCAATTTCAATGACGTCACATCACATAAATATATCTATATAAAAAGTCCTCGAGCGCTGATTTTAATGTGAGCGCGCGCGCGGCGCACGTGCGCGACCCAAAACAACCGCTGTGCTAAAGTGTTAGCCTTTTTCTCCTCAGGCCGCTAGGTGTCTTATTAATTAATTAATTAAAAAAAATTAATTAATTAATAATTGATTGCCTCCCCCCTTTATTAACAAGGGTACAACGATCAAGTTGTTTCATCTTTCTATCTAAAATATTTGAGAAATCTTATTGTTTATTGTATTTTTATTTAGCTTTTTTTTTTTTTTTTTTTTTACCATAAAAAGCTAGTAACACATTCACTGAAACTGACATTGTTTCCTCAGATTCTGTTTTTTTTTCTTCATATAATTGATAATAAAATATCCAGAATAATATCCTGTCCAGAGTTTTTCTTCTAAGGTATCAAAACACCCAAATTTCGAGCAGACAACATATCAAAACCACACAAAAACACCTGAAATTAGCCCCTTTTGGGGCATTTTAATTGACAATTGCCCTCCTTCATGTAAAGATGTAGCAGAAATGACAGAAATGTTCTGCTGAAAATAATTAGTTTTCATTTTCTTGGCCCCTTAAAAACTTACCACCATCTACAGACTTGCTTTTCCATCTTCATTCTTTTCCTTCGACTCCCGTGCAAAGAAAACCACGTTAAGCTGTAGCATCACCAAGCTATATTCACAGAATATCTGATTTATACAGCAAATGATGACATACTTTATGTAATTTCCTTGAAATGAAAACTGAAATGTTTCCTTAAAATACCTACGTAACATGGACAAACCTCTTAGAAAAGGGATTTGGGGTGGCGTCTAGGTGGGCAAGACCTGTTTCAGGGGTGGCGGATGTGACACAATTATTGTTTTACAATCCTGGAAGACCTACTACACAAAATGTAGTGTGTAAATGTTTACTCATAAACTGTCATAATTGTAATAATTCTTTAATGAGAAGGTTTATTTAATGTTTACATTATTAAGTCTTCAAATTAGTAACTTTACGTCTTGTTCTCTCAGACATAAAGATACGTTTACGAGTACTTTTAAGATATAAAGCGTCAAAGGGACATGCTTTATATCTTTAGTATATGTATTTTCCTGGGGTATGTGCATGACACATTAGCTTTCAGAGAATTAGTTCTTAAGGTCCAGTTGTGTACCTATATGTTTTTAAGCCCGACATGCTAATGGTATGTAGGCAAACGTCCTAACATCTGCTCACAAAACTACAGCTGAAGATGGTGTCATATTGTGAAGGTCTCAGTGTGTTTGGGTCAGGATTCTCCCTAGTGTAGGATCAGTGGCTATCCGCATTACACGCAACGTGCATAATAAATCTTTTTAAGGAGGTATAGAGTCACTCTCCTCCCAGGTGCCTGACTTTAGGAGGCATGGATAACCGAATTAGATTAGTGTGAAGTGTGATCCACAAAGACATATGATCACTGAAACACAGCCAGGCCAGGGCTTCGGAGTTTATGATCCTTTCAGTCCCTTCAGTTATATTGAGTACAGTCTCTGTGAAGTTCTTGAATGTTTGTGATAGATAGATAGATAGATAGATAGATAGATAGATAGATAGATAGATAGATAGATAGATAGATAGATAGATAGATAGACAGAACTTTGTCATTGCCAAAGTACAGGTACATAGCAACAAAATGCCGTTTAACATCTAGCAGATACATCAAGTGACCGGATATTCACCTAATAGATATTATAAGTCAGGAATAAATGTAGTAGGTGTTAATGGTGAGGTTCTGCCAATCTAATCAAGGTAAAAAAGATCCTCCTGTATGCTTAATAAATCCCACTTATTTGAAAACCACAGCCTTACAATTTGTGTTCCTCTTCCATCATATTACATCATAAAGCTTTTCCTTCTATGCCCATGTTTCTCTGAACACTTGTTCTTCAGAATTAAAATCCAAGTCACTCATTCAGCAGTGTAACGCTCTCTCTATTTGTCTTTTCAGGTGTTTTGTGTTTTAGTGAGTTATTTTTCGTTAAGGAGCCCCGGGATGTGACGGTCCTGCGTAAGGATGTAGTGATTATGGACTGCCAGGCTCAGGGCGAGCTTCCAATCCGGATCCGTTGGCTAAAAAACGGATCTCCCGTCGTCGAGTCGGACCGCGTCTACCAACTTTCCAACGGATCGCTCTTCATCTCTGAGACCGAGAGCCGAAAAGGAGAGAAATCAGACGAAGGATTGTACCAGTGCCTTGCTCAGAACAAATACGGAGCTATACTGAGCCAGAAAGCTCGCCTGACTATCGCAAGTAAGTCTCTTGCTGTAGCGGCCCCGGGATGGCCCTCAGTGGCCCTTTCTGAAATCTTTGTAGTGTCAGTAATACCACATCAGGTCAGTCCAGATTTTCCTGAATCTCCAAACACACAGAGTTCGATTACACTTTTTAAAAATCCTTCGTTATCTCTGTCTCGTCTTTCTAGGGGTCAGATTTCACATGGAGATGAGTGTAGGATGAGTGCAAGAAGAGCTTCGGGTTTTGAGTTTCTGTTCAACAGAGAACCACTTTATCCTGATAAGTGTTTTGTTATGTTGAGGATCTGTGACTTGTACGCAAAATAGCTGAGGTGATTATCACTGTAATCCTTGTAGATTCACATTTACGAGTCTGATATTTACACTCTAAGATTTTGCCCACAGGCTGAAGCACAAGCACAGGTTAGTCTTAACCTCATTGGTTTGTTGTCGTGTGATAGGACAGAGCTGGCTGGGGGGTGGGAATGAGAAGTTGACCAAATTAATGAGAAATAATGTGAACTGACCAAAGACAGAGTAAATCTGTTTAAAAAATGTCTCAAATCTCACGATCGGCTAGCTCTGGTTGGCTAACCCCAGTCAAACCTCAGTGTGTGAGCCCTGCAGAATGTAGTCATTTTCTTCAAACGATAGACAGTCTTCATCACTTTACCCCCCCCCATGTTACCAAATTTATGTGAAAACTAAGTCTCTGTTAGTTCTGGTAATGCAGATAGAGCCAGCTCCTGGGTGGGGGTGGAAGAAGGGATGAGTTCAGCGCTGGAGGCCAGCGGTTTGAAAGCCAGGGTAGATCCTGAGGGAAAGCCTCCATTGGTGTGTAAATGAAGGCGGGCAGGTTTGAAAGGTTAGGAGCTGGGTTAGGAGCTATTCACCAGCTACAGCCTTTTAAGTCATCCTTCCTTGCTTTAAGGAGTGTGTGTGTGTGACAGAGTGGGGTGATGTGACATCATTCTCACAAAACTTATGAATGTGCTTTCCAGGGGCATTTATGCAAAGTGATGATGCACCATATAACGCTAATAACCGCATTTTCTTATAGCAGTTTAAGATATGTACAGAGTGGTTGAATTCTGCATTCTGATTGGTCAGAAGGTGTTGATTTCCTATAATAGCAGCATATGCACTCGTTCTAATACGTTATCGTTTCTATAGTAATGGTTCACAAGGACTGGTATTCCTCCACGACTCGCCACTTTATCTAGCAGTGATGGAAGGAGACTCCAGTGGAGTCGGCACGGTGCTGCGGTATAAGAGGAATAAAACACTTTGTGATGTGGAGCGAGAGTGTGTGTTGTTGCGTGTGTCCTTTCTTGGGTGTATGGCTTTCTTGAGTGATTCTCACACACACACACCCTCAGGCCCTGTTGGGGGTCGAAGCAGTAAAACAGGAGCAGTGAGACTCTGATGGTGTAACAGCTCAGAGAAGAGCGACAAATGTTCAAAAACAACAACGCAGCTCTCACCTCGCCTCAGTAGAGTACAGTAAAGCTTGACAGAGTACAGTGGAGAAGATGAGAGCAATTCCTCCGCTCTGGTCGAGGGATCCGGTTACCTGAGTGAGCTGCAGTTTATTAATGAGGCGTAGCTGCAGTAAAGACACTCAGTGCTGTTTACAGGCTTGTTTTAAAGGGACATTTAGAGCGAGGCCACTATCTTGCCTAGCGCTCGTAAAATTGACAGCTACCTGAGAAATGCTCATGAAGGTTCAAGACAAAGTTGGTGGCAGGAGATGGTAGAGATAATCGCTTAAATAGAAATTTTTTTTTTTCTCCCCCCCCCTCCGAGTGTCTTTGCCCCCGAATGCCTAACTTTATTGTGCTCCTGGAGTGAAAGGAGCTACTGGTCTCCATGCAATTGCTTTCTGCTCTGCTGCTCAGCAGAACAAATGAAAAGCCTTTCTCTCCACAGCCTTTTGTCCCCTAGCTGCCCCCCAACTGCCCTCAACTGCCCCCCTGACCACCATGGCTAAAGAAAAGCTCTTCTTTAAGGGGTATTTGTTTGGCCAGAGATGAGTGACCAAACCCGAGACATCTGGCCTTTATTCCTCAAAGGAAGAGCAATTATGCAAATGATACTGAGCCACGATGAAAGTTTAAAAAGTTCTCGGAATAGCAAAACTTAGATTAGAATCTAAGTTAGGATTAGAAAACGTCAGGACGCGACACGCCGATTAAACTTGGAGTTTTTACATCTTTTAGTCCTGGAAATTTGTCTGAATTTAAATAAATCAGTGTCAAGTGTGAATCTGGCCAGAGTTTGTGTTTCAAGTGCTGGTGGAATGTTGTAAGCAGGTTTGAGAGGTATAGGGGTGTGTGTGTGTGTGTGTGTGTGTGTGAGTGTGTGTGTAGGGGGTGTTAGGGGGACAGGAAGATTAATGGTTCCACATGTGTGGACCTTTTGGACCTTTTGCCCTCTGTCTTCTCACCTTCAGCCAAGAGAAATATCTGTCACCAGTGTGCTCTCTCTCTCACACACACACACACACTTCTGACCAGAGGTATCTTCTAAGAGCTGTTGCTTTTCTAGTAATTTAACAATCGGTAAAATGTATCAAAAATATAACAATAATAATGAAAATAATAATAAATCTCATTTGTTTGCATTAATGATTTAACAAATTATTTATTAATTTATTATTAACTTTTGCATATTTAACTCCCTAAAGAAGTTATTAAAGTTATAAGGATGTTTTATATATATTGATTAATTTAAAATGATTTTTTTTTACAAAAGTAAAAAATAAAAAAATCTGTCCTCATATGTCCTCAACTGCTGTATTTTACATTTTTTTTTACTTTAAATATTTATTAAAATAGAAAATTAGAAAATGTTTATTAAACATAAAACCTGTTACAAATTTTATGTATTAATTTACAATTATTTATTCATTTATAAATCATAGATAATAGATGTTAGTTTGGATTCTTATAAATCAGATTTAAAATATTTAAGCATTATTATTATTATTATTATTATATTTTTGAAACCTGTGCCTGCTATTACACTGGATTTCAGTATTATTATTTTTTTTAATAATTAATTTTTTTTTTCTTAATAATTTGTCACTTTATTAGATGCAAAATTTTCTGATTTAATGCCAAGGTCCTGACTCGTAATAAGTGTTTTATTTTAATGAAACCACCCTATGAGGAAGCGAGGCTCCTTCTGTACGTGTTGAATGAAAAGAGTCGAGTCAGGGGTCACATAGCTACATTATCCAAACATAGGCAGAGCTTTAGTTAAGACGGAGGAGCAGCACAAAGCGCTAGTCATGCCGTAAGATAAGCAACATGCCGCATTCCCCCGATTCTGATCTATACGTAAACCGTAGCTGCAGGGCTCGGATGTCACGCGCCGGACCTCTTTCTGAGGAATTCCAGCTTTTCTGTTGACTTCCTGAGGAAATGCTGTGCATCGGTGATGTAGTAGAGATACGAGCATTACTTCAGAGCTGAAACGAGGGTGCCAAAACTTTCAGTCACGCTTTAGGGGTGAAGCTTGAAACGTTCTTTTAGTTTAGAAACTCTTATCTGATGAATATATTGAGTAAAAAAAAGTACCGTGTGTGTGTGTGAGCACCAAGCCATGTTTAAGTCACACAGTGTAATAACAGGGATAAAGCCTGCACAGTTTGTTCTCTAGATGAAAAGTTTGACCAATTCCTAGTGGACAGGACCTCCAGGCTGCCCTCCACTTTATTTCCTTGCGTGCCGGACATGAAAGGTTTCCATGGTTTCCTCGGGGCAGCGGTCGGAAAGGTCGGAGGTCACCGCAAATTGCTCAAGGGGTTGTTATGCTGCGAGACAAGAGAGGGAGTAGAGGTAGAGGGGGTAAAGAGACACTAACCGAGGGGGAGAGAAAGACGCAGGAGCATGCTGGCTTGAGCTTCTCGCCCCTGAATGTCTTCCCTCAATCATTATTACATTACTGGGATTGATTCAGCAGTGTTTTAAACCTTAAATGAAGTTATTAGTCCATACTTTTAATAACTTCCAATACTTATAATTACCTTCAGTAATCTTCAACAGATGAAAAAGTATGTGAAAACATGCTCTGTGTGACAGATACACTATTCCATTCATTTAAAATTCCCTTTAAGGAGTAAATATAAACCTTTCGCTTCAGTTTAACTTTACTCTTTTGTACTTGATTTTATTCACACGTTTCTGTACTAACGTGACCTACAGCGTAGAGAACCACGCTAAGAATCCAATCTTCAACAATCCCTGAATACTGAGAGGGTCAGAGGGGCAGATCATGCTCTTGTCCCTGACTGTGGGTGTGCAAGCACACACCGAGTGATTTACGCAGATAAGGGTCCGAGAATTCTTCTGCCCTTTCTCTTACCCCCTCTCTCCCCCTGGCCCACCCCTTTTCCCGGCCATAAGGCTCAAGGCGAAAGGGTGTGTGTGTCGTTCGGGTCGGGGTCGAGCCTGCCATTGGCTGCAGAGAGAGGAGGCCCTTTGGACACTCGCTGGCCCACCGGTTGATTGATTTGTTGAGCTTCTCAGCACCGCATTCTTTCCCCTCCACCCAAGAGCTTTTTTTTCTTTTTTTCCTCCACCACTATATTTGTCTGAAGGAGAAAAAAGGAGGGATGGAGTAAATGAAGGGGTCATAAAGTGGCGCACCGGCATTAAGTCAGCGGGAGAAAGAGATGAAAAAGGTTTTCAGTGTGACATGGACGTGAAAAATCTTCACACTTTCACGCATGCGATCTGATCCAGGATCAGTGTTTTACGTTCCTCACAACACGATTCAAGCAGAAAATCCGTGACTATCCGGAGTGCACTTTTTTTCTCTCAGCACACACACTTTCTCTGTCTTACACACCAATCACGCTAATGAGGTGTCACAAGAGGAAGCGGTCAGCGCTGTCCGCTCCACTCACTCCGACTCAGGACACTGCACATCCCTGATCCATGCTGATCCCTGATCCATGCCACTGCTGATTCAGTTGCCCCATCCGGACATGGCGTCCTGGGGTTTACTATTTTTTCGGATTGGCTCTGTCGGTGTTCTTCTCCATCCTCCTCCTCCTCCTCTTCCACCAGATCATAGGCTCCTGCCAGACTCAGTGCCTGTATTTAATGTCTCACTAAACACATATTGCACCCTGTCAGTTTTTTTTTACCCTGACTGAGCGAACCCGGGATACTGAGTACTGGCCTGGATTTGTCCGAGGTCAGAGGTCATGGGGATGGTCAGAGGAAGGGGCAGATGGGCAGATCGCCATTGTGAGCAGCTGTGAAGGGAGCTATACAGTGGCACTTAGGGAAAGCAACATATTTATATGAAATTTATTGAAAGGGTTGAGTTTCTAGTTTCTGTTTATTTGGTTTCGAACATCCACAATAACGAAATTGTGTTTCATTTCCAGAACGTTCTATTCCACTTCAGTCGTGTTAAAACTAATGCAATATATTGTTTCAAAGCTCCCAAAGGACGCAGGAAACACACACACACAGTCTCTCTCACACACACACACACTGAACCCCTGCAGCTCAGCTTCAGCTCTCACTACAGCCTTTCTCCAACAATCAATAGACAGACAGCGCTGCCGTTTTCAGCCTTCAGAGAGAGAGAGAGAGTAAGAAAGAGGAGCAAAATAGAGAGAGAGAGAGAGAGAGAGAGAGAGCGATGGAGGAAGTAGTGAGAGTATTTCAGCTCTCAACTATACCAGTCTGCTCTGGGGTCTGTTTTGGGGTAATAACACTGAAAAACCATTCTCTCTCTCTGACACTCTCTCTCTCTCTCTGGCTCTATCTCTCGGACTCTCTCTGGCTCTCTCTCTCTCTGACTCTCTCCCTCTCTCTGATTCTCTCAATATTGATATTAGAAATGTTATTATCAGCCAGTACCCACCTGATACTGTTAATAAATAAATAAATAAATAAATAAAGTCAGTCCTAAGAAAAGAAGTCTTGATATCTTCATCACCACATCCCCGGGCTCTATCAGGATGAAACCCTGATCACAGACGAGCTGTTTGGCGGTTTATTCAGAGCTGAAACCCAAAACGAAACACCTCCTGCAGAGAGAGAGAGGCTGTGGGGTCGCCCTGCTCCACTTCTGCTTCATCCCGAGAGATTCCCTGCTGCTTAAAACACTAACACGGAGCAGCTGAGATTTACTGATCCGTTTATCTTAACATCCACAAAGCCCGGTTCTGCTCCCGGAACTTCACTCCTCCACAAGCTCCATGTGATCTTATCCGTATTAAAGGTGCAGTAGAGGCACAAATTACCTGGAAGAGTATGCAGAGTATGATTAAATAACTGTGAATTCCGGTCCGGAACGCTCGACTGTATCCGGATCTGGTCAATTTATTGGACCACTGTAGATTTGAGGGGCGGAGCTTCATGAACACGGGCAGAATTTGTAAACAATATTCACGAGCAAGTTTCACTGGAAACTAAACGATGATCCAGATGTCATGACATCACTTCATCTCCAATACTCTAATGCCTACGCAAGGGGTCAAAGGTCGACATGTACATATCTCGGCGCCGAGCAGCTCATCTTCCTGATCCTGGCTCCTTTAGAAAAAAAACCTATCATTTTAATTTACATTAAAAACAAGTCATTTATTTATTAACTCATGTAATTATTCCCAACTCATTTATCTCCAAAATGTGATGGATAGTGTTCTCTTTATCAGCTGCTGATGTCACCTCCATGGATTTGTGTGGAGGAATCATTGACCAGGGATTCTGTCAGTCAGGAGACTCAGGAAAAGGAAGTGGTGGTTATGGTGGTGGGGGTGGAGATGGGGGTGGGGGTGGTGGTGGTGATGGAGATGGTGGTGCAAGGAGGCACCGGTCCTAATGGCTAGTGGGGGTTTTATAGCTCTGGAACCTGATAAAGCTAAAAGTAGAAAACAGCTCTTAGGTAAATCTGTTTACACCAAATACTGCGTTCTCTATCTCTCTTTTTTTTTTTTACCAAATTACCTGTTTTTTATTTATTTAAGTTACGTTTTTTCATTAAAATTAAAAATTGTAGCTAAATGATGACACTCATAAACCGTAAAATGTTAATATAAATTGTACAATAAATAAAAAAATATTGATTTTAACTTTTCATTCTTAATTTATTTTTTTATTATTTCTCTTATATGCAAAAAATTTATTGGTTTTTACTTTTTAACATTATTACAAATGATGTCTGATAATATTGGATAATGCAAATATTTCTTAGAATGTTTTTCCAACATTTACACTCACTCTGGTTTAGATTAGAACACCTGTACACCTGTGAATTCCTACAGCTCCCTAATCAGCCAATCACGTGGCAGCAGCATAGTGTATACAATCGCACAGATACAGATCAGGAGCTTCAGTTCATCTTCACATCTAACATCAAAACAAAGAGAGAAAGTCTGATCTCTGGGATGGTAACCATGACCTGGTTGCTGGTTGTTGGTGCCAGATGATGGTTGGTGGTTAGTGGTTGCTGGTGCCAGATGATGGTTGCTGGTGCCAGATGATGGTTGGTGGTTAGTGGTTGCTGGTGCCAGATGATGGTTGCTGGTTGCTGGTGCCAGATGATGGTTGGTGGTTAGTGGTTGCTGGTGCCAGATGATGGTTGCTGGTTGCTGGTGCCAGATGATGGTTGGTGGTTAGTGGTTGCTGGTGCCAGATGATGGTTGCTGGTTGCTGGTGCCAGATGATGGTTGGTGGTTAGTGGTTGCTGGTGCCAGATGATGGTTGCTGGTTGTTGGTGCCAGATGCTGGTTGGTGGTTAGTGGTTGTTGGTTCCAGATGATGGTTGGTGGTTGCTGGTGCCAGATGATGGTTGCTGGTTGTTGGTGCCAGATGCTGGTTGGTGGTTAGTGGTTGTTGGTGCCAGATGATGGTTGGTGGTTGTTGGTGCCATATGCTGGTTGGTGGTTTGAGTATTTCAGAAGCTGCTGATCTCCTGCTGGGATTTTCCACACAAAGCAGTCTCTACAGTTTACACAGAATGGTGCAGAAAACAAAAAACATCCTGCTGATGAGAAGGATCAGAGGGAAAAATAGCCGGATCGATGGGATTTTAGCTGCCAGGAAGGATACGGTAACTGGTATAAGCACTCTTTACAGCCGCTGTGTGCAGAAAAGCTTTTTAGCATGCAGAAAACATGAAGGTGGAAGAGCTACAACACACAGGAGACCACATCAGGTTCCTCTCCTCTATGCCAGGAAGATGAATCTGAAGCAGAGATTCGCTCAAAATGAACTTTTTCCACACTTCAGCTGTCCAGTTTGGATGAATCTCTATCCATAACTGTTTAAACTGCTAACTAAATCTTATCCTAAGGAAATCGTGCTCCTTTTTGATCCTACATCACACATATCTGTCGATGGGATATTGACGAGCTGGTGGTCGATGACATGTCAGGGGTTTCAGATGGGGAGAAGGTTGATCAGCAGGTTTAGAAAGAGAGAGACAGAGACACTCTCTAGGTGCTGAAGAATCTGTAAACATGATAGAGCGAGAAAGGACGAGGTGATTTCACCAAAAAAGAGGTGAAGATTTCAATCCTGCTTTATCACACATACAAAAACGTGACCAAAAGGACAGAGTGGCTCTGCTGTGAGATCTGACGTGTGCGTGTTTATCTAAAGGCCTTTTGGTTCTCAGTGCTCATCCATGTGATACGCTGTGACTGTATCACCTTTCACTCATCCACTTCCTCTCACTCTCTCTCACTCTCTCTTTGTTTCTCCTCTCTGAATTAGGCTCATGGGTCATCCTAACCCTGGAAAAAGCCATTATTTGGAAAGAAGTGACGTTTGTTTTGAAGTGCACCTGGACGTTCTGTTCCGTTCTTCGGTTTCACAGCTTCATTGTGACCGTCTCTCTGCTACATAATTACGTTTCAGCGTGTTTTGTGAAGATCGACTGTTGTCATTCAACACCCATTCCCTGCCCCAAACCCTCTGGAGCATGTCACACAAGTGGTGACACTCTGGGGCGACTTTTAGTTAAATTTGTGTCCAGGTGAAGCAAGGAGATTTTTTTTTTGTTTTAATCCTAAAGTCTGAGATTAGATGAATCAGAATGGACAGGATTACATTCAGACTTAAAGCGATGAAGTGGATGTAATGAAGTGTAAACAGTGTTCCTCTTACACCATGTGAAGCTGGATGAACTACAATCATGAGGATCGTCTCAGTTTCCCAGAGAGTTTGATAACAAGCTGTTTGTGATATTAATGTGACTCAAAGTAACATTGTTCTCGACAAATACCCAAGAAGAACTGAACTGTGCTGATCGACTCATTTTATTTAACTGTCTCTCTTGCTCTCTCTCCTCCAGCTATTTCGACATTCACACAGCAGCCTTCCTCCATAGTAGTGACGGAGGGTTCGGTCGCACGCTTCACCTGCAGAATCAGTGCCGTACCTCCACCAATCATCACCTGGGAGTTCAACCGAGTCACCTTACCGCTGGCCACCGACAGGTACAGACACAGGAGAGAGTCCAGATTTACGATGCAGTGTGAGTGCGTGAGACAGAAAGATTTTTATGAGGCAAAACTTCCTGCTTTTAGAATCACGGTGCTGCCCGGCGGAGTGCTGCAAATCCAGGGAGTAGACCAAAGGGACGCTGGGAATTATCGCTGCGTGGCCGCAAACATCGCCAGCCGTCGGAGGAGCGTGGAGGCAAAGCTAACAGTAACGCCAGGTAAACCACACAGACCAAACTAAACCAGATGCTTCCGCCCTTTATTTATTTCACCTCCTCTAATCGTTTTATCATGATGTCCCGGTGCAGCTCCTCATCCCAGAATTCCCCAGCGCCCGCGCATCATCGCCGGGCCACAGAACCTCACCGTGGCGACTCACGCCAGCGCTCTCCTGGAGTGCGTCGCAGTGGGGAATCCTCGGCCACTGATCTCGTGGAGCCGCGCCGACCACAAGCCCATCGACGTCTATAACACCAAAGTGCTCGGCAACGGCAACTTGCTCATCTCCGACGTAAAGAGGCAGCACGCGGGTGTGTACGTGTGTCGAGCTACCACGCCCGGCACCAGGAACTTCACGCTCGCCACTGCTAACATCACTGTGCTAGGTAAGGAGATTTCATGCACATTATTTTAAACATAGACTGTAACAGAAGACACCACTGGTTCAAATTAGGTTCATTTAAATTAAAGGTGCAATATGTCACAACAGATTCTTTTCACGAAAGCTGAACTAAACCTCTTGTTTCAGAACCCCCGTCTCTGGTGGAGTGGCCCGAGAGTCTGACCCGACCACGTGCCGGAACCGGGCGCTTCGTGTGCCAGGCCGAGGGGATGCCCACTCCACGCATCACCTGGCTTAAAAACGGAGAGCAGGTGCACTCCAACGGACGCATCAAGATGTACAACAGGTACGAGGTAGCCGAATAAGGAGCAGGTTTATAGACTGGACTGTAAGCAAGCGGGATTAGTGACTCATCACTCGCATGGCCGTGAGGTTTTAAATCACCTCCGCTTGAAACTCGATGAAATATTTATTAGCCTCTTCTTCGAGTGTGAATAATTTATCGTTTGCTAATAGCCAAGAAAGGATACACTGCAGAAATACAATATCAGCTCCCTATGCACTATGGGAGTTTGTTTTGCTTAGAATTGTTCTTGATGGCTGCTTTTGTAGTAAACTGGTGATAAACCAGATTATCCCGGAGGACGACGCGATTTACCAGTGCCAAGCCGAGAACGAGCTGGGATCGGTTCTGTCCACGGCTCGTCTCATCGTGGTGATGTCAGAGGACCGGCCCAGCGCGCCCAGGAACATCCACGCCGACACCGTGTCCAGCTCGGCCATCCTACTGGCATGGGAGAGACCAGCGTACAACGCGGACAAAGTCATCGCCTACTCCATCCACTACATGAAAGCAGAAGGTAAATCAGACTCTGTGAAATGACACTGAATGACCAAAGCATAATGGACACATGCCGCTTGTTTGTTGAATTATGTGAGATCAGACACTGATGTTGGGATGTTAAAGAGGCTTGGTTACAGTTCATCCCAAAGGTGTTCAGAGTCAGGGCTCTGTGCAGGACACTCCAGTTCTTCCACGTTCTCCAACCTTCACCTCCACATGGAGCTGCACTGTGTGCTCCTGACTTTGGGGGAGCAGTCTGAGGAAAAAGAAGGGCATGGGTCAGGGCATACGTTTGACCATATAGTGTAGATTCCGCACACGAGAGATATTGTTAATATTGTAGGAGAAATAAAATACACTATTTTGGGAATTTTTGACCATTCCTCTAGAACTTAATTTGTGAGGTCAGGCACTGATGTTGGACAAGAAGATCTGGCTCGCAGTCTCCTCTCTCAGTTCATCCCAGAGGTGTTCTATCAGGTTGAGGTCAGGACTCTGTGCAGGACAGTCAAGTTCCTCCACAACAAACTCACTCTTTATGGAGCTTGCTTTGGTCACTGGTGTGCAGTCATGTTGGAACAGGAAGGGGTCATCCCCAAACTGTTCCCACAAAGGTGGGAGCATGAAATTGTCCAAAATGTCTTTGTATGAAGCTGAAGCATTAAAAGTTCCTTTCACTGGAACTAAGGGGCCGAGCCCAACCCCTGAAAAACAACACCTGAATTCAATGATTTAGAGGGGTGTCCCAAAACATTCGGGAATATAGTGTATTCACCCAATTCCTTTTTTTATTAGTTCTTTTATATCTGAGAAGGAAATTCATTAATACCTGTGTGACCCTGAGTGTCAGGCTCATTCAGTGATATTGTACAAATTGTACAATTGCTACCTTTTCTTGCTTGTTTTTCTTTTTTTAGTCCATTTAAAATGACAAATGGCTCCTTTTCCCTCTTCACAATACCCTCCACACCACTACAATAGTTTCTGACCGGTGGAAATGACCCACAGTAACTCGTCTCCTGAAGATGCAGCGCCGTTTATCCCGAACATTCCTGACTTCTATAGACTAAAAAAAAGCCCGGCTCTGGGAATGTACCACTTTACAGTAACGTCCTGCCGGTTCTTCATTGTGCGGTTACAGCATGCTGAGCGTGAGCATTGTTATTAAAGAGGCAGCAAAAGTCACTTTTGGACAAGAATATATTTTTTTGGTTCCTGTCTGGCCTTTTCAGCCTAATTGTCAGTCCTTTAAGCAGCTTTAATGCGAGAAAGAAAATTCTGGTAAAAGAAACACCTGCTAGCACTTTCAGAGAGAGAGAGAGAGAGAGAGAGAGATAGTCTTTGACAGTGTACTGCTCTTTTCTGAACGCACTGCATCTGCTCGGAGGTTTTAGCCGCTGTTGCGGCTTTAGGGACTGAGAAACCTGGAGGAGCGGTCCAGCATTCTCCGCTAATTAGCAGGATCATAAAGCAAGAGATGTAGATCGGGAGCGTGTGAGAGAGTGTGAGTGGTGCAGCTCAGGCATTGTGTGTGTGTGTGTGTGTGTTAAACTTCAATCAGTGTGTAGCAAAGTCAGCGAGCAGGCTATTCAGCCAGAGAACAAGGCTTTTCTTGTTGCTTAACCGTCGCTTTTCTCTCTTTCTGGTACTTGAGGATCTTTGCTAGGTCCGAAATTAGGAGCCCAATCCTTCTTGTGATTCTTTTGTGTGTGCCGGCTAAACCGGACTAATTAAAGCCTTATCAAACGTGCTGGCTGTGTGAGAAAATCGGCGCGTGGGATTCAGCTCCACTCCCCGGGACTTAAATCCCCCCGCTGAAGGAGGCGTGACCAATTTGATTGAGTTGACACGTCTCTTGTGCGGTGAGGCCCCGATTAGAATAACGGCACCGGTTCATTAGGCAGAGCACAGAATAGGATTAATGAGGAAGAATAAAAAAGCTTAACAGGGGTCTGATTAAGCAATTATGTCCTGATTATCACATGTACATGACATAAAGGCCATCGTGTTACAGGGAGAGCGGTAAACCTTCAGCAAACACAGCCTGCTCTAGTCTCATTTTCTTCCTATTGATGGAAAGAGGTGGAGGTTTTATGCCTAAACATGACAAATTGCCATAAATGACCACACACACCCGATTAGCATAGAAACTGCACTTCATATTCATTAATATTCATATACGTTAATCTTAGATAAACACTATTTCATTTAATTAGGAATAAAAATGGATGGCATCTCACTGCCAGGACTTTGTCTTACAAATAAGGATTATACACTGTACATTATATATTATATATTATACACTATACATTATATATTATACACTATAATATATAACATATCTACACTATATTGCCAAACGTTTTGGGACGTCTGCCTTTACATGCACATGAATGTAATATGGAGTTGTCCCGCCCTTTGCAGCTATAACAGCTTCAACTCTTCTGGGAAGGCTTTCCACAAGGTTTAGGAGTGTGTTTATGGGAATTTTTGACCATTCCTCTAGAAGCGCATTTGTGAGGTCAGGCACTGATGTTGGACGTGAAGGTCTGGCTCACAGTCTCCACTCTAATTCATCCCAAAGGTGTTCTGTGGGGTTGAGGTCAGGACTCCTCCTCCACACCAAACTCACTCATCCATGTCTTTATTGACCTTGCTTTGTGCACTGGTGTGCAGTCATGTTGGAACAGGAAGGGGTCATCCCCAAACTGTTCCCACAAAGCATGAAATTGTCCAGAATGTCTTGGTATGAAGCTGAAGCATTAAGAGTTCCTTTCACTGGAACTAAGGGGCTGAGACCCTGAAAAACAACTCCTGAATTCAATGATTTGGAGGGGTGTCCCAATACTTTTGGTAACTTGGAGTATTATACCCAATACTTTATATATTACACACTGTATATTATACATTATACACTAATTATAAAAAAAGTATTAGGATCAATCAGTCACTAAGGTTAACATGTGATTCATGTTTTTATTTAACAGGTCTCAATAACGAAGAGTACCAGGTTGTCATCGGCAACGACACCACCCGATACATCGTGGACGACCTGGAGCCGGCACAGAACTACACCTTCTACATCGTAGCCTACATGCCTATGGGGGCCAGCCGCATGTCTGACCACGTCGTCCAACACACTCTCGAGGACGGTGAGAACTAGATTTATGAATGTGTGTGTGTGTGTGTGTGTGTGTGTGTGTGTGTGTGTGCAGGTAGACTGTTGAATAGGAAATCTCTGAGCCTTAGGTATGTGCCCCAAGGGGAGATCGTGCTGAGTAGTTGTGATTGTGTTATTCAACCTTGTACCCTTAAGTACTCAGTTCTTGAAAGATGAACAAAGGGATAAAGACAGAGAGAGGGAGAATGAGGGGGATGAGAAAGAAGCAGTTGAAAGGACTCTGGTAAATCATTAGACAGAGTGATAGTGAGTAGAATGCTCTACTCTCCAGCTCAGCGCTTTAAGGAGTCGTACAAGCGCTGGTTCATTCTACACTCAGCTAGGAGGAGATAGAAGAAAAAAATGATAATGCAGCATCATGTACAGTATATACACTCAAATGTCTTATATACATTCAGTCATTACACCATTATTTAATATAAAACCTTTATAAGCAAAACGACAGCTTTATTACACAAAAGCACAAGATGAGACGTGTTTCAATTATATATATTTTTACTAAGGGTGCCAATAATTTTGGAACTATTTGAAGTTTGATAAGATTTAGTGTTTAATGTAGAAATGTTTCATGATGTTTAGTATCTCAAACAAACTTGCTGTATATGACTCTCTCTCTCTCTCTCTCTCTCTCTCTCTCTCTCTCTCCTCAGTTCCTCTGCGTGCCCCAGAGCTCTCCCTCACCAGCCGCAGTCCCACGGATATCCAGGTGTCATGGCTTCCGTTGGCACTGAAGCTGAGCCGTGGTCGCGTGTCAGCGTATCGCCTGTGGTACCGTGTCGGCACTGAAGGAGCCACCATGCAGTTGGAGCTGCCCGGAGAACAAACCCAGCACCTGCTGGAGGGCCTGCAGCCCGATACCGTCTACCTTCTAAAGATCGCTGCCTCCACCAGCATGGGCTGGGGCGAGCCGTGTGCCTGGACCTCACACAGGACCCCCAAGACCTCCAGCAGAGAAGGTAACGCTAAACACTAAAGATCTAGAGATGTTATGGAATGGTTCACAGTCCTCTGTTTACTGTACTAGAAAAAAGCTATTACTCTAGACTACCAGTTTCTCCCAAATTTCTTGTGCAGTGCTTATCCTACTTTTCCATTTCATCCAATTTTCTTTCATATACATCTGATGATGGATAGAGAGGTATTCCTCTCCACATTGTCTGACATTTTTTGTTATATAATAGCAGGATTTTTGGACTGACCGGTAGAACACTGTCCAGCATGTGTTTTGAGATCAGACGATAAAAAGAACAAGTTTCTTGAATAAAAAGTTCAGGATATTTTGTCGCTGTAATGTACAATAAAGTCGTCTTTAAATACACAGTCTATATTCTCTCTCTCGCGCTCTCTCTCTATCTGTGCATTGCTATAACCATCCTGCTAAGGCATTGTGTTGGTTACTGCTCTGAACTCTGACCCTGGCTGTGGGGCACATAGAAAAGGCCTCAGTCACGGATCATAAAACCAGAGCCTTCAGGCACCGGGAGTTCTGAGAAACAGAAAAGACAGTGGATATTTTTTTTGTTTTTTGTTTTTTTTTTTACTCTAGCTGCTCCTCCATGTGAATTATCATCACCATCATTCTAAATAAAATCCCTCTAAAAAAAAAAACCCAGGACATTTATTCCAAGCCCCCTGAGGCCTCTGGCCACCAGTTAAAATGTTCTACACTCAATAAAAGCAGAGCGCTGGTCATGTGAAACATTAGGAGTTTACTCAGTGAAAATAAAGATGGTGTTTTTTGCTTTATTGCTTTTGTTGTATGTATTTATGAGCTCACAGTACAAATGAAGAGTCTGCTCTGTTCGGTCTGTTTCTGACTCGTAAACCCTAAACACTGCAGTAAAACACGTGTGAAGTAGGCAGTGAGAAATGAACCAGATGAACCAGAAATTTGTTTTCTTTTTCCTGTAAAACACTGAATTTACTTTCTGAAAAATCCAGAAAGTAAATGGAATGGCACAAGATTTTATAAAACCTGTGTGCTGAGTGATTGTTTATTTCTCTCTCTCTCTCGCTCTCTCTTTCTCTCTCTCTCTGTATTCCCATCTCTCTCTCTCTCTCTCTCTCTCTCTCTGTGCCATGTGTAGTGCCCCTGGCGCCGGAGCTACAGTTGGAGCCCTTGAACTGTACGACTCTTGTGGTACGTTGGCGTTTAGCTCCGGGCAGTTCTGTAGCCGGCCTTCAGGGATTCAGACTCTTCTACCATGAGGAGAGCCAGTCCGAGAGCCCGCCCCTCCAGATACCACCTCACATCAACCGCCACACCATCGGAGGCCTCGGTGAGCACACTACTACACCAACACTGCTGTGACCGCTCAGGTGTAGAGCAGAGTAGGGTAGATACGACCAGGCTGAAAAAGAAGATGGATGGATGGATGGAAAGATCCACAAGGGTAAACTTAGAGAGTTAATGAAGTTAAACCAAAGCAAACAACACTTTAGATAGATAGATGGATGGATGGATGGGGTTTTAATGGATCTAATGGAAAGTATGTATCTAATGAAAATCTTGTGATAAAATTTATATAGTAGATAACACATCATACCACTTTTCTGCCGCTGAAAGCAAAACTTTGACAATAATTTCAGTTCATTTTATTTGTTTAGCGCTTTTAACAATGGACATTGTCTCAAAGCAGCTTTACAGAAGTATAGAAACAGAAAAAATATAATGTTTAAATTTAAGTTACTATTTATCCCTAATATTTATCCCTAACATTTATCTCAAACATTTATCCCTAAAATTAATTTCTAACATTTATCTAAAACATTTATCCATAAAATTAATTTCTAACATTTATCCCTAAATCAATATTGATACAATTTTTTTTCTAAGCTACAATTCGACCTATAGAAATTATATTCTAAATATAAATAAGTTAAGTATATTTCGAATAAAAGAATTCCTAAAATATGAAAATATAAATATTTGCAGTTCTTTTTCTAATCCTTGGCATTTGATCCCAGATTCAGTAATATTAAACAGATTATTTTATCATTTTTTCCAGCCATCACTAATACAGACATTATACCGAATAGGGTACGAGTCAAAAACAAAACCTTTATTTGCGTGTCTGAAAATTTTCCATGCATACTTCTCATTTGGGTCATAAAGGCAGAGGCAAAAAAAATATGATCTAACTTGATGATTATAATAACAGTCTAGCTAATGAAATTAATTAGCTTAATGGTAGTTGTGGACTTTTGGGTCTCTGACCCATCCGGCTCTGGAGCTTGTAGATGTTTCCTCCTCTCTGTTACAACTTTAACTAAAACGAGTTGAAGCCATTGTGTTGAAGCTATTGGCTGAGCAGAACAATGTGGGGGTGGGGGGTTGTGGGTATCGGCTGTATTGACAGAAGAGCCGGTGGGTGATAGATTGAAGGGCTCTTTTCAGAACCCGACTCCCGTTCTCCAGAAATCCCCCACTCTTTCCTCAGTGTCCACTCCCTCCTCCCTTATCCCTGACCTTTTTCTCTGGCCTCTGACCTCCCATGATCCTTTGCTGCTGCCTGAGAATGAGGAAAAGGGGGCACAGAATGTTTGCCGTGCACCCAACCTTCAGCCCCAAAAGGTCACCCTTTATCTCGTCCCGTTTGCGGACCAGAGGACGGACCCGGGATGCTTGGCGGGGAGGAGCTGCGGCCATCTGTGGACAGACGGAGAGGTCATCCAGCTGGTCAGCAGCTGATATTCAGATCAATTTGGGACACTTGAGATCAGTTTTACAGATTTAGACCTAAACACTGATCCTGAATCAGGAAGGAAACATTTGACCAGACTCCATCACTGCTACACTGGTGGTGAATAATCGTGATCATCGGGTGTATTTGTAAAAACGAGCACGTCAGCGTGAGAGCTGAGATATGTGCTGGTGGAGAGAGAGAGAGAGAATGAAGGCAGAAGGGTGGAGGGGAAAGGGACGGTGAGATGGAGAAAGAGAGTGGTGCGGAAGATTTACGGCGGGGTTTATGGTCGCTGTGAGCCGGTGCTGGCGGGAGAGCTTTACTTCAAAGCTGCTGGAGTCTCTCACAACCATCTAGAGAGCTTTAACAACCAAAGACATAGAGCTGACTCACACACACACACACAACTGTACAGAAAATGCACACAATTTCCTACTCACACTGTTTCATAGCACAAACCGTCAGTCAGGCATTTAAACAAACACACACACACACACACACACAGAGTCGCTGGCGTTCGTGTCAGTGGTGTAAAATACGAGCATGGACGTGGTCAGGTTAAAGGTGACATATCTGCTGTCAGTGCATGTGGAGACTTTTTGCTATAAGAATAACAGCAGTGTATTTATGGTGCTGCCTCATTCACACTGACCCGAGATCAGAGCTCTCTGAAACCTCGCTGAAGACCTTCTCCGGCGTAAACAAGTCTCACCTGAGCCATTTAACCCGAGCGTAAAAGAGCGCCGAGTCAGCGATTCAGGCCCAGTCCTGTTTAAAGGTTTAAAAGGATACGAGATAAAAGTAAACTTGTGATAGTGATGAAGTTTACACAGTATTTCACTCTTGCGTCATCTGTATCTAAAGAGAGCGATGCAGCAGCGCTTTAGTGTTTCAGTCCTTCTCATCTGCACTTCCAAACTTCCAAAGCTTCAGCTTTCACACTTTACACATCTCGTAAAATCGCTGACTAGCAGAGCTGCATTGCATTCTGGGAGTATGGGTCCTGCATGTGCATGGAAATGGCGAGTCGCTCTGTTGTTTTTAGGAAATAAAAGTAACCTTGTGACGTCTCGAAAAGCGTGCAGTTGTTCAAAACATACATTATATCCGATCTGTGTGATGCCTTGAATATGCGAAATAAACACCGACAGCTACAGGGACCATGTCTGGTTCAGTGCACCGAAGCCACGCCCCATTCACAACATTATTAGGGAGAAAGGGGAGGAGAAAACAGGAGAGCAGACGAGTGTAGAAAATACACACAAGCACAGAATCTCATTAGTGTACACAGAAGGTTACTCTGTAATTTCCCTGTGGTTTCTGATGTGTGATTGATTGCTGCGACATGATAGAAGATATCTTTCTGTGTTTTAGTGCAAATGAGATCTGTGTGTGTGTGTATTGACCAGTTTGTTCATGGGTTTCTCAGTGGACAGTGATGGATGGTGTGCTGAGGTTGAGGGAAACGGTCGTGTTTTTTACCGTGTCGGTGCGCGATGGAGTGAAGACAAACACAGAGCTGCTACAGCAATAAACAGAAGTCCAACAACTTCCCAGTGGATTTGGGGAAATGTGTCCAAGCTTGGGGACATCCGACAGTCTCCGCAGTTCTCTCTCTATTGTGTGTGTGTGTGTCCATAAATATTAAGAAAAGCTCACGAGGAGGTGTGTTAGATTCTTAAATCTGATCGGTCAGAAGGTCAGCTTTATTTTTCCAGCCATAACATATTAACGCTCGTCTAGTACGCTATCGTTTCTATGGTAACAGCTCATAGACGGGGACTTCACATCACATCATCTATGGCTAAATGAAACTTGTAGTTGTCGATATGGTGAGGTTTTATTTTTGTTCAGAGATATTTATTATATAAATTTGAAAAGGCATAACATTATGACCACCTAATGGCATAATACCGTGCTGGTCCCACTTTTCACTGCCAAAACAGCCTTGACCCATCGAGGCATGGACTCCACTAGATCCCTGAAGGTGTGCTGTGGTATCTGGCACCAAGATGTTAGCAGCAGATCCATACATAGAGATACTGACCACTGCAGACCGGGAACCACCCCACAAGAGCTGCAGTATTGGAGATGCTCTGATCCAGTGGTCTAGCCATCACAATCTGGCCCTTTTGGTCAAACTCGCTCAAATCCTTACACTTGTCCATTTTTCCTGCTTCTAACACATCAACTTTGAGGACAAAATGTTCACCTGCTGCCTAATATATCCCACCCACTAACAGGTGCCATGATGAGATCGTCAGTCTTATTCATGGCACCTCTCAGTAGTCATAATGTTATGGCTGATCTGTGTGTATATATATAAAAGGAGTCCATGTCGATTTACACGTCCAGGATTCTTGTGTCAGTTTTTTAGAAGAGATTGAAAGAGATTAAAGCGAGAGTGAGAACAGGAACTGAAGTGTCTCATGAACATTAAATATAACTTTAAGCAGGTGAGATGAGTCGTGTTGTTCGTTAAAAGGTCTTGTGTTATTTCTTAAAGCCTTGTAGAAAGATGTGTTCACAGTAACACGGTAGAACGACATTAAAACAAAACAAAATAAACTCTAAGCAAAAAAAAATCATTTAAGAACATATTAACGATCTCAGATCTTAACAATGAAGTCGATTTTAATGTCCAATCAGCTGCTCGAGTCCAAAACAAATGTGGGCGGATTGGATGACATTTAGTGTTAGATAAATGCCTTTGGCTGAAAGGCATGATCATGTACACACACACACACACACACATCAGGTCATTAGAGTCCATTATAGTGCATGTGTCGTCTTATCTGTGTGCGTTACTGCACTGCTGTTGACTGAGCGCCAATACACATCTCTGTTTGAGCTGACTGTGTGTGTGTGTGTGTGTTACAGTAAGGTTGATGAAAGCATAACTTCACACAGATCTGAGCCACGTGTTTTGCTGTGTCATGGTTCTTCAGTATTTTTTACTCGTCGATCCTGCCACACACACGCACACACACACACGTTTTACCGCAGGATTCAGCTTGCTCATTTCATGTCAGAGGTCACGGCCCAGATGTCAGCCCCACCCCCACTCGGTCCTCTCGCCCCGTGGCAGTGTGTGAGTGTAGTGGCCTCAGGATGGTGTGTGTGTGTGAAGGGACAGCGAGAGGAGGCCTGGTGCTGCACTTCAGATTCAGCTAAAGGTGTTAAGGTGCAGTTTTATAGAGAACAGGAGGAGATCTATCTGTCTATCTATCTGTCTGTCTGTCTGTCTGTCTGTCTGTCTATTCATCTGTCTATATATATATCTACTCCAAGCTATGAATGACCCACCCCCTACCCCACCCCACCCCCTCTCTGGGGGCTGTAGGAGCCCAAAAAGAGCCCCATCTCGTGTTGCTGACCCATGAACTCACATTCTATAGGAGTTTTATCTGAGCTCGAACTCTGACCCCTGCCTGGCTCCACAGAGCTTCCTCAGGTTCGGAATCCAGAAAACGCTTCCCTTCTTCATTCACGCTTCCGACCACTTCCTGCTTCCCTCTGTGACCACGCCCACAGCACTGGGGTTACGGAGCTGAGAGACTTTCAATGAAGCAAATGTGGGTTTAGAAACTTCTGGGTTTAGAATGAAATCGGCTGCTAGTTTCTTGTCTGAAATCTCAGACAAGCTGCCTTGGCTTCTCTTCTCTGACTTTTCCTGTGACGTGTCTTCACATCATCCCTGTGGTTTAATCTTAATATCCTCCTTATTTTAACAAAATAAAAATCTCCGAATCATTTTCTAAGAACATTCCATGTAGAGTACATCTTTCTGCTGAAGATGCGTTTCTTTAACTCTAATAGCGATACACCATCTAGTGGTCAGTGTGAGTACTGCACCAGACAGACTATATCCTTACAGACGGACTACAGTCCACTTTGCTAAAACATCATTTGGTTTAACTCTCTCTCTCTCTCTGTCTCTCTCCCCCTCTCTCTCTCTCTCTCTCCCTCTGTCTCTGTCTCTGTCTCTCTCCCCCTCTCTCTCTCTGTCTCTCTCCCTCTCTGTCTCTCTCTCTCTCTCTCTCTGTTTCCCATGATCTTTTGGCCACTGCTTTAACCTTTGTGACCCAGCTATAAAAGAGAAGTGACCAGTGACAGAGTGTGTGTGTGAAGGGGGTGGGGAGGGTGTTCAATTCTGCTTGGAGGATGGACAAGTTAATGGGGGTCCACAGTACAGGTTGGACACATGTCTTGATGATTTTTATAGGCAGAAGGGCACAGATAGAGCCTGACCTGGGACATCTGCTGCCAAACACACACACACACACACACACAGAAAGAGAGGCAGAGATATGATCTATATTGTGTCTGAGTTCTGGTCTGAAATAATACTGAAGATAAAGCTGTTTGTTCTCTGTCTTGTCTTTAATCCAGACCCCAGGAAGAAATACCACGTGAAGCTCCTGGCCTTCAGCTTCGCGGGCGAGGGTTACCAGGCTGATCGCACCATCAGCACACCGGGATGCGTCTGTAAGCTCCACCACATCGTCTTTACACTCTCACCATCATCATATTACACTGATAAATAAAACTCTACAGTACAGAATCAGTCTAATCGTGTTGTTTGTGTTTGTGTGACAGCGGTGCGTGATCGTTTGGTTCCTCCTCCTCCTCCACCACATCACGTGTTTGCTCGAGCCAACAGCTCCTCCTCCGTCTTCCTGCACTGGGCTCAACCCGCCTTCACCATCGCACAGACCGTCAACTACACGGTGCGCTGCAACCCCGTCAGCCTCCAGAACGCCTCGCTCGTCCTCTACCTACAGACGTGAGTATCAGAGAGAGAGGAGAGAGTGAGTGAGGGGGAAAGAGAGGATGGAGAAAGAGAGGGAGAAAGAAGGAGTGAGTGGGGGGAGGGGAAGAGAGAGAGAGAGAGAGAGAGTGAGTGAGTGTGGGGGAGAGTGAGTGAGTGAGGAAAAGAGAGAGGGGAGATAGAGAGAGAGAGAGGAGATAGTGAGAGGAGAGTGAGGGAGAGAATGAGTGAGTGAAGGAGACAGAGGAGGTAGACAGAGAGTGAGTGAGTGAGATAGAAAGAGAGGGGAGAGAAAGAGATGGAGAGAGAGTGAGAGTTTGTGAGTGGGTTGGGGGGAGTAGGGAGAGAGAGAGGGGAGAAAGAATGAGTGAGAGAGGGGAGAGAAAGTGAAAGAGAGAGAGAAACAGTTCTACTTTTAGAAAAAATGAGTGTGAAGCTTGTAAGAGAAGTGTGTGTGTGTAATAATTCATGTCCGGTGTTACAGCGGGGCTCAGAGTCTGCTCGTGAAGGACCTGCAGCCCAACACACGCTACGAGTTTGCGGTGCGTCTGCATGTGGATCAGCTGTCCAGTCCCTGGAGTCCCGTGGTGTATCAGAGCACGCTGCCGGACGGTGAGACAGTGACCGTAATCAGTGATGAGGATTGTAGTAGAGATCATGTCACCTCCATGTCAGAATAGGTTTTTATATCAATAATAGAAAGTTTTTTTTCTTCCTGGATGATAACGATTGGTCCGTTCTTGTGTCTCTCTGCCCCCCCCCCCTTCCCCATCAGTCCCAGATCTGCCTCCTGCAGGAGTCAAGGTCACTCTGATCGAAGGAGACACGGCTCTGGTGTCATGGAAGGCTCCGGACGGGCCGAACGTGGCCGTGACCCGATACACCATCCTGTACGCATCACGCAAAGCCTGGCTCGCGGGTGAATGGCAGATCCTGCAGAGAGAGGGTGAGAGTGTGTGTGTGTGAGACAGAAAGTGATATAATAATGTATGACTTATTATCTGACTGATTTCTGTCCCTCAGGAAGCATCACCATGGCTCTGCTGGAGAACCTGCAGCCAGGTAACGTGTACCTGGTGAAAGTGTCAGCATCCAATCAGATGGGAGACGGACCCTTCTCACCTGCTGTGGAACTGACCGTCAGCGCTGGACACACCCATCGCTCTCACAGCTCCGCCCATGCCACAGGTGAGGACGTGAACCTGTGAAACTCCTTAATAGCTCTTTCTTTACTGTTTATAAGTTCTCTTTACCCTCTCTTTCCATCCAACGTTCATTTCTTTCTCTTGTCCTTTAATTTTCATTTTCCTTTTTTATCTTTATGCTTGTCCTCTACCTACAGTCAGGAGTATCAGAGAGAGAGGGAGAGAGAGAGAGATGAGGGGAGAGAGAGAGAGAAAGGTAAAAGAGAGGGGAGAAAGGGAGAGAAAGAGAGTGAGTAAGGGGGAGAAAGAGAGTGAGTAAGGAGGAGAAAGAGGGGAGAGAGAGAGATACTTTATACTTTTTTTTTTTTACCATTTCTGTTCCTTCCTTGTCTTTTACATTTGTATTTTGTATTTTACATTTTTCTGTTCTCTTTTTCCTTCATTTTCCATCTCTTTCCATGTTTTTCTTTCTGTTTCTTTCCTTATTTTTGCCATCATTTAATTTGTTTCCTTCTTTTACACTTTCCCTTTCCTTTTCTGTTTTTTCCTTCGTTTATTCTTTCCCCATTTCCGTTCCTTTCCTTAACCATTTGTTTCCTTTTCACTTTGTTGTCCTGCATTTTCTTTTAGTTTTCTTTTACGTTTTACCCTTCTTTCTTTAATTTGTGTGTGTGTGTACAGTGTTTTCAGATCTGGACCAGCACTCGATGGCAGGTATTATCGTGGGTGTGTGTATTGCTCTCACGTGCATCATCATCTGTGCCTTTATCCTGGTGTGTCGAGAGAAAGCCAAGTGAGTGTTGAGTTATTTAATATTTAATACATCATGATGATGGTGAAGAAGATGATAATGATGGCGATGCTGGTGGTGATGATGATGATGATGATGTGATTGTCTAACTCATGCTTGTCTCACCACAGGAAATCCTGCACCATCAAAGTCATCAGGCCTGGACAAGGTCAAGCTCCGCCCACTACAGCTCACATGGCCAATGAAAATCAAGCAGAGAGTGCACATGTCCTGGTGCCCATGATGAGAGAACACTTTATTGACACAAAGGTAAATAATAATAATAATAATGGTAATAATAATAATAATAATAATGGTAATAATAATAATAATAATCAGTGCTTAGTGAAGATGAGTGAAGGCATCATGAAGCGTGTACAGCTCTGATTCTCGAGTGTGTTTGTGAATGGTCCTCAGGGTGGGACGGATTTGATCATAAACAGTTACGGTCCGGTCAGAGACTCGGCCCAGAGGAAGAAGTGGAGTTTGTTCCGGAAAAACGAGAAGGTACGAGCAAGCGGATAAATCCACACACGTACTTTTTTCCTTCCTGACTCTTTTACTTTTCTATGGACTTCCATCCTTTTTATTACTCTCCATTCATTTCCGTTCATCCTTCTGTTCTTCTCTGGAATTTATCCACATGCAAATAAAAATTTATTATGGCCTCATGGATGGAAAATTGAGATTAAAGGGAAAAACACTCGAAAAAGAAATTTCTAATCCATGTTATGTTAATCCTCTCTCTCTCGCTCTCTCTCTCGCTCTCTCTCTCTCTTTCTCACTCTTTCTCTCTCTCTCTCTCTCTCTCCCCCTCCGTCTGTTCCTTGTCCTCAGCAGGTGAAGAAGTCTCCCGTCTCTCCCTCCATGTACCGGATGGGTTCGACTCTGCTCCGTTACTCCATCGAGTCTCCAGGAAGTCCGTCGCTGCAGCAGCCCTCGTCCCTGCACACCCTGCTTGGGCCACCGGGGGGCGACAGCGAGGGCTCACACTCCAGCGAGGGCAGCCACGAGACTGGCGATTCTGGACGCTACTCACATGACGAACACGACCTCGCCAACCTGTCGGGGTGTAGTCCAAGTCCTGATCACATGACCGAGGAACATGCGCTGCATCTCGCCATCGAGCTACAGGAAGTGACATCACCGTCTACCAGTCAGGACTCATAGCTCCAAGCCTTTACTCAGTGAAAGAGAGGGAGAGAGAGAGAGAGAAACTCACCCACCATGAATGTTTTAAAGATTTTGTCCACATGATGTGAAGTGTGATATCAGACGTTATTTAAGCGAGCGTATCACTGGAGAAGGATTACATTAATCACAGCCGAAAAAATCAAACAAAACAAACAAAAACAAAACAATCGAGTTTAAAAGTTTTGGGCTGTTTAAGAGAACTCACCGGAGTTCCCTAATCCTAACTGGTGGCCCCCCACCACCACTTCCCTCCAAATTTATATATTTAATAGCAACTTATACAAAAAAATGTGCGAGGGGGTTTTCCTCATCGTCACGACAACAGATACTTCCTGATAGCAATAATGTTGCTCTTGTGTGTTCTTCGTCTTGTCTGTGTGTCTGTCTGTTTGTCTGCCTCTCTATCTGTTCTGTAAGTCTGTCTGTGTGTCTGTCTGTCTCTCATTGGGGATTGTAAGGACCTCTTGACTTTTCCGTTCCTTTTCCTTCTACCTCAAAGTTATCGGATGTTTAAACTTTGTGCTTTTTCGTGTTTTTATATTTCCAGGTCCTTCAGTTCCCGTCTTAAACTACCTCGTTTTTAAGTGTTATCATTATTAAGTGTTACTTTTTTTTTTTTTCCTCGACTCAGGGACTCAAGGTGTTAGTACGTTGGTAGAACCGCGGCGTGGCATGACGTGACGTGACGTGCAGAGCGCACGGTTTGATTGACAGGGTATCCTCGCTGAGCTCGCGCTCGGCTTTATTTCTTACCGCTGACCTCTTTTGAATGTGTGTACAGTAATATTTTCAGTATTGTTTTTGTCTTTCTAAATGGAGATGATCCTCCACGTCTGCGCTAGTACGCTTTTATTTTATACTTCTTTTTTTTTTTCGTTCATTCTGATTTCATTTCACACAGCAAACCTTAAAGGATTCACTCGAACCCTAAAACACTTACTGAAGGTTTTAGGATTTGGGGTGAATTATTACTTTTTTAAATAAATAAATCAATGGCCTTAAGATGGAGAGTGAGGAGTGAGAGAAAGAGATTATTTCTATAGAAAAGAAGAGAGTGATGTAAAGAATGACAGAAACACACAAAAAAAAACAAAAAACAATTTAATCTCGAATGTGGATGCCCCCCCCCCTCAGCGTATATGTATATGTACTACTGAGTACTGATTTCTAGTTTGGACTTTAATAGAGTTGCTGTAGTAGCTGTAGATTTTGTGAGTTTAGCACTTGTCTTTTCAGATGGCTTTATAGTCGTTGTGTAGATGGAACTCAACGGTGCAACGGTGACAGACGCCATCATCTTAAGAGCTGTTTGCTGTTTTATCTTATTTTATTTTCTTTATTTGTCTCTTTTTTGCTGCTCACTGGGACCGTGTGATGATGACAATGAGTTTTCCTAAAAAGAAAAAAAAAAACAGACCAAAGACGAGCGTCCCAGTGATGAGTGAAGCGCCTGTCCAGACCGAACAAATCTCCTCAACTCAGACCAGGCATCTGGAATCTGTGATCTCGAACAGGTTTAACGGTCTCCTGCATCACCCACGATGCTGCTCTGCTTCATCTCTACCTAAAGAGAAGAACTGAGGGCATGAAGCCTTTATTATCTCAACACATACATAACGGCACAGTGAAATACTTTTCTTCACATATCCCAGCTGAGGAAGTTGGGGTCAGAGTGCAGGGGCAGTTATGATACAGCACCCCTGGAGCAGAGAGGGTTAAAGACCTTGCTCAGTTGCCTAACAGTGGAGCTTGAACCCTGATCCTCCTGATCAACAACCCAGAGCCTTAACCTCTTGAGCCACCACTGCCCTGAGAGCGATGATGCGGCGGCGCTTTAGTCTTTTAGTCTGTCCGGCTTTCTGACTTGTACACTCCGCTTTCTCATATGATTGTTCTGAGATCGCTTGACTAGCTTCATTGCATTCTGGGAGTCCAGAGCTTTGTGTACAGCGCTACAACCTCTGACATCACAGGAATAACACAAACCGCTACGAGAAACATCACAATCACTAAGCAGAAAAAATTATTATTGAAGTATTTAATGTGTTTCATAGTGCAGTCTTCACTTAATTTAGTTTATAGCATCTGGAAATGCGCTACAATCTAAAGCGCCGCCTCATCGTCCCTCTCTTTACATAGAGATGGAAACCGTTAACTAAAATTTAACCTGTTTGAGAAGAATCGCAATGAATCACGCAGACTTACTGAGGCTTCACTTCAGAGTGACCTCACGGACAGCGCAGAATAAAATAACGGATTTTAGCTTGACTAGGTAAACACTCGTCTTCATCTTAATCAGATCCCTCGTCCGATTAGAGAGTAAACTCCTCCTCTCGAGCAGTGGCGAGAATTCACACGATTCCTGATCGAACGTAACTTAAGCTCCGCCCCTTGCTGACGCTCCTGTCACTCAGCACATATGAGCAGATTCTTCACTTCCAAATCAGCAGAACTGATGAAGATTCAGGATTCCGTCATGTCCGGTCTCCACTCACTGTTTATTTACACTAAACTAATTATAAGTGAAATCCGAGATGAGATGAGTGGGTTTGTTGGGCGTGGCAGGGTGAGTGGGTTTGTTGGGCGTGGCAGGGTGAGTGGGTTTGTTGGGCGTGGCAGGGTGAGTGGGTTTGTTGGGGTCTGGCAGTGAAACAGGCATCAGGATGCTGCTTATCTTTGTTTTTTTTTGTTTTTTTTATTTTGAGATGCGGGCAATCTCAGCACTCCTGTGGTGTAGGGGCTGCGATACAAATCAAAAAAACCCTTTCTGGATTTCATGCACAGGGTTAAATTAATAACGAACAGATCAATCATCAGTTTCCTTTCCATGTAGCCTGTGTGTGTGTGTGTGTGTGTGTGTGTGTGTGTGTGTGTGTGTGTGTGTGTGTGTGGTTTACAGAGCGGGAATTCTGTTTAGATATTTAGGAATAACATAAAGGGTTGGATGGATGGAATGATGGATAGATTGTAGATGGATGGATGTATTAGATAGATAGATAGATAGATAGATAGATAGATAGATAGATAGATGGATGGATGGATAAATTAATGGATAGATCAATGGATGGATAGATAAATTGATAGAAAGATTCATAGATGGATTGAAATATGGATAGATTGATGGATGGATAAATGGTTGGATAGATGGTTTGATTGATCGATCGATGGATAGATAGATTGATGGTTGGATGAACGGATAGAAAGATGGATGGATGGAGGCGTGTCTCTGGTACAGATCAGATCAGAGAAGATGGAATGTTTGGGTGAAATTCTACAATCAGAGGAGAATCTGTTCTCTCCATCCTGGAGAGCCGGAGACACAATCAGTTCATTTCAACAGCAAACAACCTTAATACCAAAGAATGTGGTCACCGTTGCACCCGGATCTTATAACCTTATACGCCTGACCTTTTTCCTAAATATTTTTTGCATGATATTTTATAAATGGAATCGTTCCTCTGCTGAGCTTGTCGTCAATCCGTTCAGACAAAAAAAACCAAAGATAACATTTAAAAAAAAATCAAATGTTTTTCTCACTGGAGGAGAAATTTATATTTTATTAAAATTCATTAAAAAAATAAATAAAAGACACGATTTTGAGGATAAAAAATCGAAATACTACAAGAAAAAGATGCAGTATATTTTTTAGACTTTTCTCATTTTATATTGTCTAAAAAAAAATTGACTTTTTTTTCTTGTAATATCTAATTAAATTTTTATTCAAATGTTATGGATTTATTCTCAAAATCTTGTTTTATATTTATTTTTTGTAACACTGACCTTAAAATGCCTTTGTACATTTCTTTTCCTTACTTGGGAAAATTCTGAGTGAAGTTTTTCTTTTTTTTTATGATGTCTGCCTCCTTTATTATTATTATTATTATTATTATTATTACACTGTGAATACACAGGACTGTTTAAGGTTCATG
>NC_080713.1:28783698-28788698 GCF_019097595.1 Hemibagrus wyckioides
ACCTGTTCGCCCAGAACCCGATGGGCCCGATGGGTTTTAACCGAGCACCCGGGTTCAACTACGCGCATCCCGAGAACCCGGCCTTCGCTATTCAGCCCATGTTTCACAACAACGGTGGCATGCCCCAGCACTTCAGACCGGGTCCTGGAGAGAGCATCAGCCAGCTTTCTCTTTCTAACATGAACCAGAACCACGGTCCAGATCCGATATTCGGCCCGGAGGTGACAATGGGCGGGAATCGTCTTGTGGCTGTGATGAAATCCGGCCCAGATATGAGCCCTGGACTGAATTTTGCCCAGCCTACGACGCCGAAACAGGAACCGGGCGAGAGCGGAAACAAGAACGCTACGCCTCCACGGAAACCGAGCCAGATCTTAGAAGAGGGCGGAGCTCCAGAGAGCCAGACGGAGCTTAAAGCGAAAAACAGATCTAATGTCGAAGGAGGTGTGGAGAAGATCAACGGTGTCCTTCACGCCAACACCGAACCGCTAAAGAAGTCTTCTCAGCCTGTCACGGAGAGCAGCGGCGAGAGGAACCGCCGGCCCAACAGCGGCAAAACCGGCTCGGCCAACAGCAAGAGAAATCGCACGAGTGGCTCCGCCCCCTCCGAGCCCATGTACCCATGCGGGATCTGCCTGGGTGAAGTGAACGACGATCAGGAGGCCATCTTGTGCGAAGCCTCGTGTCAGAAGTGGTTCCACCGTGTGTGCACGGGGATGACTGAGACGGCCTACAACCTGCTGACCGCCGAGACGGCCGCCGTGTGGGGCTGCGACTCCTGCATGGACGAGAAGGACGGAGCGCAGCTGCTCAAAACCAGGGAGGCGTCCGGCTCGGCTACGGCAAACAGCGAGGGACAAACCTGAGTGGTGTGTGTGTGTGTGTGTGTGTGTGTGTGTTGTCATCACACACATTTTAACATGCAGATCTTTTTTTTTTGTAGCATAACTTTCTAAGTCTCAAATCCACGCTTGATTTTATTAAATCTGCTCCGGTTCCTATTTCTCACTGAAGGAATCTAAACGAAGCCGGCAAGACTTTCGGGGTTTTTTTTATTAAATCTTCACTCGTTTCTCATAACTCTGTAGGTTCCAGGATATTTGTTTGTTTAAGCCCCGCCCCTTTATCGTACAGGAGCCGGGCTGCGATGCGTTCTGTATCGGAAATGCTTTACTGAGATAGAACAGATGCATAATAATAAGAAAAATTACGAGCAGGTGATTCGATTAGAAATGTTTAAATTATGTACAAAGTGTAAAATCTTTATTTTTACAGATTTATTTTCCTCACTGCCTTGTGAGTGTGTGTGTGTGTGAGAGAGAGAGTGAGTTTGAGAAAGAGAAAGAGTGTGTGAGTGAGAGAGAGTGTGAGAGAGAGGGATAGAGAGAGTGAGAGAGAGAGAGAGAGAGTAAGAGAGAGAGAGTGTGTGAGAGAGAGCGAGAGAGAGAGACAGTAAATGAATCTTCAGTTGCAGTTCCTCTCTCAGTGAGTGTGTGTGATTTAGAACACTCCTCACCATCTTTCTGTTCAGTTCTGAGGTTTCTCTACACCGTGTCTTCTGAGGTCAGATGTCTTCCTGTGGCACAACCGCTCTCTCTCTCTCTCGCTCTCTCTCTCTCTCTCTCTCTCTCTCTCTCGCTCTCTCTCTCTCTCTCTCTCTCTCTCTCTCTCTCTCTCGCTCTCTCTCTCTCTGGGTGTCTCTCTCTCTGGGTGTCTCTCTCTCTATCTCCTGCTGTAGAAATTCATTCTACCATCTTTCATTTTTCCTTTAGCTTTTCTTCCTTGTTTGCTCCTGGCCAATCCTCCCCCTCCCCCGCCCCCAGAAGGCGGAGCAAGTGCTCTCGGCCCTCTTCCTCATACTTCAGCTCTTACACAGCACCAAAGTATCACTATGAATGACCAGAGAGAGAGAATGCTCCGCTCACACAGACAGCACATGGGCGTGGCATCATTACATGATGATGTGAGGTAGCAGTGACCGTCTCTCTGGCCGCTTCCACACGTTTTTCTACTTTGCTTGTGCTCTCTTTCTTTCTTTTTCCCTGTGTGTTTCCTCCACTCTGCCGTTCCTTCTCTTTTCTCTTCATGTGATTGTGATTAATGTAGCAGAGAGAGAGAGAGAGAGCGATGACAATAATAATGATGATGATAATAATAATGTACGTTTATTATGCTATAGCTTGTGCACTAAAATGCTTCTGTATGATGGTTACACGGCATTTCTTTCTCTGGATTATTCTGTTTTATATGAGAGTTTGCTACTTGAAGGTTAGGAAAAAAATTGTACAGAATATATCCAGGATTTATGAATGGTAAATAAATGGATTTATATCGCCTCTGAGTTTGTTTTTTTTTATTATTATTATTATTTTTTATTAGCATTATTATTATTAACATTATTATTAGTGTTATTATTAATAATAGCGTTATTATTATTATTATTAGTAGTAGTAGTAGTAGTGTGATTTTTATTATTATTAGTGTTATTTTTATTATTAGCATTATTGTTAGCATTATTATTATTTTTATTATTGTTTTTATTTTATTTTTATTATTATTAGCGTTATTATTAGCATTATTATTAGCGTTACTGTTACTATTATCATTATTATTATTATTTTTCTCTTTATTATTTTGACTGTACTGTATGCTTCAGATGATCATCAGATAATCTCCTTCCATATTCGCCATCGTTAACTGTTTACGAAATGCAAAAGTTTGTGCACCCCTAAGACGACATCAGGAGGCTGTACAGTGTGTCTGCTTTCAGAGAGGAATCAGAATTTTCAGAATAAATCCGACTTTTGAGATTCATCAGGATTTTAACGAATCTGAATTTTGAGATTTAAAATCTGAATTTTGAGTAATCAGTATTTAAACATAAACAAGTGAGAATTATGTGATCATGAATGAGAATTTCAGCATAAATCAGAATTTTAAGTAAGAATTCTGAAATAGTAAACAATTTATGATTTCATCATGAATCAAAATTTCGAGAGAAGTTTGAAACATTGGTTAGAATTTTAAGAGAATTCCGACATAATATAGACTTTTGAGAGAAGTTCGAAATAATATAGAATTGTAAGAGAATTTCAAAACAGAATTGTGAAACAAATTAGAATTTTGAGAGAATTTCGACATTAATTAGAATTTTAAGATCATTTTGACATAATATAGATTCGAATATTGAGAGAATTTCGAAACATTGATTAGGATTTTGAGATCATTTCGACAAAAATGAGAGTTTTGAGATAAATTCAAAACATTAATTAGAATTTTGAGATCATTTCGACATAATATAGAATTTGGAGAGAATTTCGAAACATAAATTCGAATTTTGGGATGATTTCCAGATCGTATCTGACGGATTTCTGACGGAACTCTGACAGTCACAGTAGAAGAAATGCACCATTTTGACACCGCTCAGCATTTTGAGATAAATGTAATGAGATAATAAAGATGATTTATTCTTTTGGTTGTAAATAAAGAAAATATAATATTTATTGTCAATATATGTCAATATAGTTTTTTTTTTCTTTGAAACCTGCTGGACATTGACCTGTAGCGTGGATTTAAACAAAAATCATCACACCGCGTCCCGAATTACACACACTGCCTACAGTAGTGCACTACAGTGTGTGTGTGTGTGTGTGTGTGTGTGTGGGGCCACGCTGTATCTAGTGCACTTCATGTCTCGGGTTTGGGACTCAGCCTTTAGCGCTGCAACGTCGTCATAGCAACCAGGCGCTTTCCCCGTCCCGCTTTATAAACAACCGCAGCAGAAGTTAGAGAGAGTTCTCCCGGGGGTTCTTCTTCTTCTTCTTCTTCATCATCTTCATCCTCCTCATCCTCAGCATGCCGCTCCTGGTCACGGATCACACCTGGACCCAGACCGAGAGCACGGTGTTCCTCCGCGTGCCGTTAAAAGCCGTTAAACCGGCCAGAGTGGACGTCGTGTGCACCGAGGAGTACCTGAAGGTGAGATGAGGAGTTCCGGAAGTTCGGGTTAGCTCGTTAGCTAATCACGCTAACACCTGTGACCCTGTTACTGTAAACTTCTGGAAATTACAATATTAAAAAATATTTAGCGGGGGAAAAAATTATATTAGAAAATAATTTTCATTTTAGAAAGTGGAAGGATTTCTTATCTGGAGATGATCATAAATCCTTTACTAACTTCATCATTTATTTATTCATATTCAGAATTATTCTTACTGAGACTAATGTCTGATAGATAGATAGATAGATAGATAGATAGATAGATAGATAGATAGATAGACAGACAGATAGATAGATAGACAGATAGATAGATAGATAGATAGATAGATAGATAGATAGATAGATAGATAGATAGATAGATTGATGTATAGTAATATAGATGGATAGATAGATAGATAGATAGATAGATAGATAGATAGATAGATAGATAGATAGATAGATTGATGTATAGTAATATAGATGGATAGATAGATAGATAGATAGATAGATAGATAGATAGATAGATAGATAGACGGACAGACAGGTAGATAGATAGATAGATAGATAGATAGATAGATAGATAGATAGATAGATAGATAGATAGATAGATAGATAGATTGATGTATAGTAATATAGATAGATAGATAGATAGATAGATAGATAGATAGATAGATAGATAGATAGATAGGTAGATAGATAGATAGATAGATAGATAGATTGATTGATGTATAGTAATATAGATAGATAGATAGATAGATAGATAGATAGATAGATAGATAGATAGATAGATACACGGACAAACAGGTAGATAGATAGATAGATAGATAGATAGACAGACAGACAGATAGGCAGATGGATGGATAGAAAGATAGAAGCATAGATAGATAGATAGATAGATAGATAGATAGATAGATAGATAGATAGATAGATAGATAGATAGACTTATTATTTAATGGTAGAGTAATTTGTAATCTTTAACACACTTGTGGAGTAAGAGAAATAAAACACCTTGTGATTTGCTG